>NC_057809.1:371458708-371758708 GCF_018294505.1 Triticum aestivum | reverse complement strand
AAGACCTGGCGACATTACCTCCTCGGTAATCGTTGCGAAATATTCACTGATCACCAAAGTCTGAAGTACATCTTCACCCAACCGGATTTGAATCTCAGGCAGAGACGTTGGGTTGAATTGATCACAGACTTCGACTTAGGAATAACCTACACCCCAGGGAAAGCCAACGTCATGGCTGATGCGCTAAGTCGTAAATCTTATTGTAACAACCTGATGTTACAACAAAGTCAACCGCTTCTCCATGAGGAATTTCGGAAGCTTAACCTTCACATTATACCTCAAGGTTTTCTTTCCACCTTGGTGGCAAAACCTACCCTTACGGATCAAATTATCAAAGCACAGAAGGTAGATCCGGGAATCTCCCGCATCAAGAGAAACATTCAGAAAGGAATTGCGAATTGCTTCTCCATTGATGATCAAGGGGTCGTATACTTCGGGGATCGACTAGTGGTTCCCAAAGTGCGCAACCTGAGGCGTTTAATCCTTAAGGAAGCTCATGAATCTCCTCTCACCATTCATCCCGGTAGTACTAAAATGTATCAGGACCTACGCCAGAGGTTCTGGTGGACTAGGATGAAGAGAGAAATTGCTCAGTATATTGCAAATTGCGACGTCTGTCGTCGTGTAAAAGCAGAGCATCAACGGCCTGCTGGCACCCTTCAACCTTAGCTATTCCTGAATGGAAATGGGATAAAATTGGTATGGATTTCATTACCGGTTTTCCCAGGACCAAGAGAGGGAATAATGCTATTTTCGTCGTGGTCGATCGTCTTTCCAAAGTAGCTCATTTCCTACCTGTTCGTGAGAGTATAACCGCTAGTCAGCTGGCAGATTTGTACATCTCCCGAATAGTGTCTCTCCATGGTGTTCCTTTGGAAATTAACTCGGATCGAGGAAGTCTTTTCACCTCTCGATTTTGGGAAAGTTTCCAAAATGCTATGGGAACCCGTCTCTCCTTTAGCACCGCTTTCCACCCTCAGTCAAGTGGTCAAGTGGAACGCGTCAATCAGATTCTAGAAGACATGCTTCGAGCCTCCGTTATCTCTTTCGGAATGGACTGGGAGAAGTGCCTTCCATTTGCCGAATTCGCTTACAACAACAGCTATCAATCTAGCTTGGGTAAAGCCCCTTTTGAAGTTCTCTATGGACGACGATGTCGAACACCCCTTAACTGGTCAGAGACCGGGGAAAGACAATTCTTTGGCCCGGATATGATTCAGGAAGCAGAAGAACAAGTTCGTATCGTTCGTGAAAAGTTGAAAACAGCCCAATCTCGTCAAAAGAGTCAATATGACCGAAAACATAAGGCTGTGACTTTCGAGGTTGACGAGAAGGCTTATCTTCGGGTCACCCCTCTGAAGGGAACCCATCGTTTCGGTATCAAAGGCAAATTGGCTCCTCGTTACATTGGACCTTTTCGCATTCTTGCCAAACGAGGAGAAGTTGCCTACCAGTTGGAACTACCTCCGCACCTCTCCAGAGTTCACGATGTCTTCCACGTTTCTCAACTCAGGCGTTGCTTCTCGGATCCTATCCGTGAAGTGGACCACGAAACGCTTGATCTCCAAGATGATCTTACATATCGAGAGTACCCCATTCGTATCCTCGATCAAGCCGAACGTACCACGCGACGTCATAATATCAAGTTTCTCAAGGTTCAATGGTCGCACCATTCTGAGGATGAAGCAACTTGGGAAAGGGAGGATCGTCTTCGACTTGAATATCCCGCCTTCTTCTCGGAGGAACCCAAATCTCGGGACGAGATTCTTTTGAGTGGGGGTGAGTTGTCACACCCTAGCTAGTCATGCATTAGAGTGTTGCATCATGTTTACTCTTTCATCAGAAACTTGAAATGGGGATGACAGAACCCCCAGTCCCCTCTGAAACCAACTAGGGTTACTAAAATAATTTTTCAATGAACCTGAAATGCCCTTCTAAAATGCCCATCATTTTTGTCTTGGTTCAGAACCTCTGCCAAAAATGGTGCACATTTTCCTAGGCCATCCTAGGGTTTTTGAATTAAATCATAAATATTTGAATTTGGGCATTTAAAATAATATAAAATATTTAAATGCTCAAATATCTCCAAACTAAAATGTTTCATGTTGGAAATAATCCAACTATGGGCCAGGAATAGTTTGGTGATTTTTGAAGTTGCCTAGGTATTTTATTTAATTCAACAAAGTTGCAGATATATTAAATAAAAACAGAAACAGAAAATAAGGGGAAAACTTACCTGGCGCCACCGCCGGCCCACCAGCCAGCCCACCTGGCCGGCCCAGCCCGGCCACCGCTCCAGCGAGCTGCTTGGCTCGCCAGGCAGGCAGCCAAGGTGCTCGGCGGCGGCACCGCAGCTCGCCACGCAGCTGCTCGCCGCCTCGCCGCCTCCCTCGCCCGGCTAACGCCGTGGATCGGCCTCTCTCTCTCCCCCGAACCCCCCAGACACCCCCTCTCCTCTCCAGCTCCTCCCCCTCGCACGCCCCAGCCATGGCCGACGCCATCGCCGCCACCCCCTCGCCGTAGCCACGCCCTCCGACCACCCCACGCCGTCTCACCGTGTCCAGGAGCTCCGCCGCTGTCCACTTCATCGAGCAGCCGAGCCCCGAGCGCTCGCAACGCCCGAGACCACCGCACCGACCTCGCCCGAGCTCACCGTCGCCGGAGATCCCCTTCAACGCCATCGTCGCTCCGGTCCATCTCCGGCCGCACCAGGGACTCCGTCGCACTCACTGTGAGCTTAGCTATCTTCCCCTCCCTTCCGTTCTTGCTCCCGAGCCGTGTAGCAACCTCCCGGAGCTCAACCGCACCCACCGCCGTGGACCTCGTCGCCGACGTGCTCCCGGTCATCCTCCGGCCACAAGATGGTGTCCATCTTGCTCACCGCATCCCACAGCACCTAGCTAGCCACTCCACGAGCCTCACCGAACCCTCTAGCACCAAGTTCACCTCCGACCGAACCTCGGTGGCCGCCAAAGTCGTCGCCGGCGTCGACTCAGCTCCACTCCGGTGGTCTCCGCGGCCCCTTTGGTGGCCGAAATGACCAAAACCACTTCCGCCGCCGCGTCGGGCTCGCCGGCGACTAAACGCCGGCAGCCGGCTTTGACTTTGACCACGGGTGGGCCCTGGTTGACTCCCCTGAGTCAATGACAGGTGGGGCCCAGCCCTGCTAATTAAACAGGATTAGTTTTAATTAAATTTTAATTAAAATAATCACCCTGACATGCGGGACCCACTGTCAGGTTTGACCCAGACCTGTTCCGTTGACCTGCTGACGTCACACTGACATCAGGCTGACGCAGTAATTGATTTTCTGGATTTAAATTAAATCAGGAAATTCCAGAATATTATTTAAACTTCAAAAATTCATAACTTTTATTCTGTAACTCCAAATTGGACAAATTATATATGAAAAATGATCAGAAAAATCCAATCTATCCATCTGTACTATTTTCATGCATGATCAAACAAGTTAAATTGATGTTATAAACAGAATAAGGAAAAGCACTTAAAAAGGCCATGTTTGAGTTTGAAATTTGAATCTTTGATTCAAATTTATTCAAACCCTTCTGGTTTTAGTTGCATTAGCCCAACACACTCATATTGCCATGTTTCATGCACGCATCATATTGTTGCACATTGTTTGGTGATGCTTGTGTATCGATGTCCTTTGCGACAGGATCTGTCCCCGAGGAGTACCGTGATTACCCTAACGAAGAACCGTATCCGTGCATCGAACCATCAGGCAAGCAACCAACCATTTGATCATATCGATACAATCCCATGTTCTCGCTCCTGCTCTCTTTTACTGCATTAAGACAACGCGATTCAAACTGCTGTGTGCTACGGTAGTTGAACCCATTTCCTCTGCATGACCTGTCATTGCCACAGTAACTAGATGAAACCCACTAGCATGTGTAGGAGTTGATTGAGCCATATGTATGTGTTGTTCCTACCTTGCTATGCCTGCTATGCTTAGAGTCGTGTCAGGTCTGGTTCATCTGGGTGATGGGCTAGAGTGAAATGTTAATGTCGGTAATGAGAGTGGTGTGGTGAACACGATTTGGTAAAGGTATCGATGAGAGGCCATGTAGGAGTACATGGTGGGTTGTTTCATTGAAGCCGACCTTAAGCACTGAGATCTGTATGTGTGATTTAAGAATCAGCTACTACCATGCATTGGGCCCGAAACCAATGGACCCTCTCGGCTTCTTATTCACCCTAGTTCTCCGTCCAGGAGTTGCAAGTAGTTTCTGGTGTTTGTAGCCTACTGGAGGCCGTGGACAGCGCTGACCGTAGGGGTGGGCTGTGATGCGGTAGGTACGTGGCCGGGTGTACCGAATACCCGTTAGGTATCTCGGGAACCCTGTTCACATCGTTCGGGGCCGTATGGGAAACCTCGGCCGGACTCCCTGCGGATGGAACCTGAATAGGCGATAAACCTGGACTGGAGGCTTAGGTGATTAGGTAGGTCGTGGCCGACACCCACGTTGGGCTTCCGCTTGAAGGTTGCCGAGTACATGTCGTGTAAACGACGGTAAGTGGTGAGAGCGTGTATGAAGAAGTACACCCCTGCAGGGTTAACATGATCTATTCGAATAGCCGCGTCCGCGGTAAAGGACTACTTGGTTGCCTATACAGTTCATAGACAAGTAAATGGAAACTACTAAAAGCCTCAAGATAAGTGTGAGTGCCGAGGATGGCTCTTCCGTAGGAAAATGGAGGTGGATCCTCGGTAGTGTATTGAAGTGGTGAGTAGTGGACTCGTGTGCGCAAAACATTTCAAGTTGGAGTATCGTAGGATAGTCTAGCCAAGAGTCAAAGCTGGCTTGCTGCAATAACTCCACCAACCCTTCTTGATAATATGCATGTATGTAGGATCTGATGTAAGTCTTGCTGAGTACCTTTGTACTCATGTTGCTATAATCTACATTTTTACAGAAGACGCTGCAACCCCTTCTGATGGGTTCTATGTAGACGTTGACATCAACGAGTAGGCTAAAGACCCAGGTGGTGACCCTGAGCTTGTGATGGACCACGTAGTATAGCTAGGCTTTCCAAGCCCCTTTTATTTCACTAGTTGTCTGTACCCAGACAATGTACTTCCGCTGCTGGCTTGTATGACTGTATGACTTGTATGTTGGGTCGTGAGACCCGTACCTTTGTGAATGTTATGTATGGCTCCCTGGGCCTTAAATAAAGTACTTGTGTCATAGAGTCATGTTGTGATGCTTCGTTGTATTTGCACATATCGAGCATATTGTGTGTATGATTGAAATGCTTGGTATGTGTGGGATCTGACTATCTAGTTGTTTATCTTTAGTAGCCTCGCTTACCGGGAAATGTCTCCTAGTGTTACCGCTGAGCCATGGTAGCTTGCTACTGCTCTGGAACACTTAGGCTGGCCGGCATGTGTCCTTCTTCGTTCCTGTGTCTGTCCCTTCGGGGAAATGTCACGCTTTGAGTACCGGAGTCCTGTTAGCCCGCTACAGCCCGGTTTACCGGAGTCCTGCTAGCCCAGTGCTACAGCCCGGACCCACTTGCTGATGACCGACACGTTCGAAGCTGGGTCATGGATGCCTGTCCCTGTAAGTCTGTGCCACTTTGGGTTTACGACTAGTCATGTCAGCCCGGGCTCTTTATCATATGGATGCTAGCGACACTATCATATACGTGAGCCAAAAGGCGCAAACGGTCCCGGGAAAAAGGTAAGACGACACCCGTGGGGATACCGTGCGTGAGGCCGCAAAGTGATATGAGGTGTTACCAGCTAGATCGATGTGACATCGAGTCGGGGTCCTGACAGCGTTGGTATCAGAGCCGGACTGCCTGTAGGTTCTCCAAGCCAAACTGGTCGATGTTGAGTCTAGAAATTCTTTAGTTATATGTAGGGGAATTGTTTGTGGGTTGGAACGTAAGGCTCTTTTACTCCTCTATCTTATGACATTCTGATCTGAGTCAGTCCATTCTTCCACCGGGGGTTAAGGAATTAGGATCTGTTCTCTCTATTAGGATCACGAGTTACTAATCAGTAGTACCTTATAAGTTTGATGGGTACAAGCCTAGTTCAGTTCTACTACCACATTATGTTGCCATAATGGTTTCAGAACTTTGATATGATGATGTTGAGTGTGTACGAAATCCTTTGTCAAATGTCTCAAAATCCTTCTTGAGCATTTACAGCTGTTATGCTGCCGAAATTTTGCTAGAAATTCTAATGCCTTTGCATTATGATTATGCTTTCAGATGGCCACTCGCGACCTCAATCAAGTGGTTCGCCTGACTCGATGCCTAGATGTACCCGGCCATACTGCTAAGTTGGTCAGGGTAATGACTAAGGCTGGATACCGCTGGTATCCTGAGTACACGGTCGAAGAGCAATTCCGAGATTTTAATCAAAGCCAGTATCTCTGCACTGTCAGGATATTTCCATCTTATCCTGGATCCACCGAGCCTCTTCACTGTTCTTATGGACTCGGGGTTACTATTGAGATGGCTGTGCAGGACGCCGCCTACTCTATGTTGACCATTATGCGAGTCAGATCTGGTTTATTTCGGGACTCTGATTTCCGGTATATGCCAGGATCGCTTCCGGGGGCACAAGGGTATCTCCAGGCTATCTATGCTGACTCCACTCAGGAGGATTCACAGACTCGCACCACTGCTGAGATGCTCGAGGATAAGGACCGTGAAAATCGGGCCTTAAGGTTAGAGCTCTTCAATACACGTGCTGACCACTGGGCCACTTTGACTCGGTTCGCACCGGCGGTACAAGCTGGATTCTTAGATATGCGCGATCTCTATCCTGTGAGATCTGCTCTGCCAGACGTGATGGTTTGGCGTGATGTAGGAGGCATCACCCCACCTCGCGGTCCCCGCAGGCCACCGTTTGTTGGTCCAAGACCTCATCCTAGCCCCTATGGTCCACAAGCTCCGCGAGACCGTCTGTTTCCGGATGATCATGTTGAGCTTCCAGGCTATGGAGGTGACTTCTACGAGGACTACTACGGATCGGTCTGAGTTAGTGATAGTATCCCTAGTTCGCACTAGCTGTGTCATCTATCGTCCCGCGTAACTCGTGGGATATGACCTAGTTTGTACTCTTTCCGGAGGTGTAGAAAAATAATGAATAGGAGCTTGGAATGCCTCCGATGAGATGTAATCCTTTTTCTCACCGTAATAGTACTTTGTTTGGTCTTGTACTAAACCTTGTATGGTGTGTATGACGATGGAATAAAAGAAGCAGTTTCTATATCTACCATGTCATACGGATGATCATCTTGCATTCCGAATTATTCCTTACATTATGTATCCTATGTCGGAATTTTATCATTCTGACTAAATCATTGTCTTGTTTACCTAGGATGGTCAACACGCGCGCTAACCCTGCTTCCCAAGAGCAGGCCGAAGGCAGTGAAGCCAGGAATGAAAATCTGCCTCATCCTCCTTCACTAGCCGAGGTTATGATGGAAGCTGAGAGAAACAAGCGGGAGACAAACCGTTTGTTGGAGCGTATTGAACAGAATACAGCACACCATCAGAGGGCTAACGTGGTGTCACTCAGTGATTTTATCAAATTGCATCCACCCACGTTCCACCACTCCATCGAGCCTCTCGACGCTGATGACTGGCTTCACAGTATCTCTCACAAACTGCGTTCCGCGCTGGTAGCGGAGGCTGACAAGGTCACCTTTGCTGCATATCATCTTGAAGGTCCCGCCAGTCTATGGTGGGAGAATTATGGAGCTATGCGCCCAGCGGGCCATGCCACAACTTGGGCTGAGTTCAGCGAGGCTTTCCGTGAACATCACATTCCGAGTGGTAAGAGTGGTAGACGGAAACTAAGGCGGTAAGAGTGGAACAAAACACCAGGCATAAGGCCGAGTCTTCCAACCTTTACCAAGTATATAGATGAATTAAATTAAATAAGAGATAATGTGACATTCCAACATATCCATGTTCCAACATGGAACAAACTTCAATTGCAACTAGCAACACTATAAGAGGGGATGAGCAAAAGCGGTAACATAGCCAAAGAATGGTTTGCTAGGAAGGTGGGTTAGAGGCTTGACATGGCAATATGGGAGGCATGATATAACAAGTGTTAGGTAGCGCGACATAGCAATAGAGCGAAAAACTAGCAAGCAAAGATAGAAGTGATTTTGAGGGTATGGTCATCTTGCCTGAGATCCCTCAAGGAAAAAAGAATGAGTCCATGAAGAAGACAAACGGACATAGTCGAACGAATCCTCACAACTCCGGAATGAAACCAAAGCTAATGAGAGAAGCAACCCTTAAAGAAGCAAGCAACATAGTAAACAACCATCACATAGACATGGCATGATGCACAACCACGTATGATGCATGTCCGATTTAAAGAGGCATGCCATCGCAAAGTGCACAAACAATACTACAAATTAAGTGGAGCTCGATATGCAATGATTTACATATTGACCAAACACCACATTCATTTATTTAGTTCTCTCCCGGTTATGTACTCAACAATATTAAATGTTGATCAACATGGCAAGTGGTGAGGCAAAAGTAAACTACACATTTTAGGCAATTTTAAGTGAGGACGGAAACAACAAATAACCATTCCGGTAAATCCTCACATGTATTTTAGCAATTTAAGCAAACAACAATTTTAAACATTTTAAATGTTGTTATCATGATGCGGATGAAAAATACCAGTTTATGCAATTTTATGAAAATGTTACATGAGCATGTTATGAAGCATTTGTCATCATGGAGGAAACGGAAGGGGTGCCACGGCAACGACAACGGAAATGGTGCCACGACAACATTCCGATGATCCAACAACTCATCGAGATGTCGGTGCAAAACAAGGTGGATGTGCGAAACATGCAAGAGTGACGGGGAGTGATCCCGGATACCGGGTGTCCCATGTGTGGGTGGCATGGCAAAAGAGGGGCAACGTGCAACGACAGTTCAGACTCGAGGCAAACAAGGGTGCATCTCATACAACATGCATTCATTCTCGGAAAGTCGTCTCAGCGGTTATACCTTTGAAGCATGCGTTTTCGAGGCGGTTCGAGTTCGTAGTGGAAGTAGTCGTTCACGGAAGTCATGGGAGTAGTGGTACACATTCGTTTTTAGAGAGGTACTTGACGTTCTTCGCGATTCCAGAGACGTGGTTCATGTTTTGTAGTCGTACACGATCCGTAGATGTTCGGGGTCGTAGTGAGGAACTTTACATCCATGGGATCTTTGAGGGTCGAAAGTAGTGGTACATACGTCATCGGGGTACTTGTGGATCCGAGAGGAACTTGCGGAATGCACGACGACGGTAGTTGTACTCATATCATCGTGGTACTTGGCGATATCCGTGTCTAGAGGTACTTGGTAGTTTCATGTAGATGAACTTGAGGTACTTCGGGGTAGAGGTCTCAACGTTGTAACGGTGGTCTCAACGCATCCATATCAAAGCAAGGCCAAGGGGCCTCGGGCATCGCAGATCAAGGCAGCGGCGGGCGCTCGTGTCCTGCTCGAAGTAGAGGTGAGGCCGACAACACATGGGTCGGGGGCGTGTGGAAGCGCGGGAGGATGCAGGCCGGCGAAGCGGTGCACGAGGCGGTCGGAGCAGAGGATGCAATCAGTGGCGCCATCAGCAGCTAGGGGAGGCCGGCGGACGATGGGTAGTAGCGGAGGTTGTAGGCTGGTGAAGGGCTCGCCGGAGCATCCAGTGCTCGCGGAGACAGGAGGCATGGTGCAGGGGAGCGATCGAGGCGTCACATCGGACGACGACGATGCACATGAGGTGGTCGACGTTCGCCATACGAACTCGAGGAGGGAGGAGGCGGCGGGAAGCACGCGAACACGGAGGAGAGGGAAGGTGCGGCGGTGGCAGGAGAAAGAACGGGCGAGGGGGAGCTCTCCCGGTGGTTGGAGAACCGAGCGCTCGCATGTGCGTACCCGTCCTTGGGCGACAGCACATAGGACGAATACGAGGGAAGAGATATGGATCGGGAGATAGGCTAGGGTTAGCTAGGGCGGCTGGGCCAATGGGCCAGTGCGGGAGGCCCGGTTGGTTAGGCCACAGTCTAGGTGCGGCTGCGCTAGTTGCAGATGGGCCGAAACAGTTGTGCTAGCACTCTTCTCTCTCCCTCTAATTTTCATTAACAGAAAATCAATTAGAGAGAAGAAAAAGAAAGAGAGGGTTAGGGAAAGAATTTGAGCAAGTGGATAATTTTCCCGGACTCACAAAAATGTGCTCATTCCAAGAAAATTGGTGTGGGCAAGATTGCAAGGTTTCAATTCAAAAGCATTTGAATTTAATTCAAATGGTTTGAACAAGGGGTAGGATTTTGAAGTGCCCAAAAATGTTCAGATTTTTGGAGGAATCTCGGTAAATGGGAAGAGAATTTTGGGCAAGGTTTTGAAGTCAAGCTTGAACTAGAAAAGACATGGGGAATATTTGCAAGTGTGTTTATGGGTGATTTAAAAAAATGGAATATTTTATAATAGCTCCCTAAATATCGGGAGGGTATGTTTTAAAGAGAAACCACCATGTGAGTTCCCTCAATTAAAATGGATCAGAAATCCATGCAATTTATTTAAGTGATTTTTAGTTAGCTTTAAGAAAATGATGGCATGATGACATGATGCAATGCAAAATATGCAAAGAGGAATGCAACAAGCAAAACAAATCACATGACGAATCTCGTAAAACATGGAAGGCACCTGAAGCACCAGTCTCGGGGCGTCACAACACTCCACCACTACAAGAGGATCTCGTCCCGAGATCTAAGGATGGCACCGGAGAGAAAATGAAAGAAGAAGAGAAGACCTAAACCTAAGTTGCTTCTTTGAGAAATGAGGGAAACCAAAGAACCTTGCGAGGTTGAACAAATTGAAAGAAAGAATACAACGAATATGAACAATGTTGAAAACACTCCATTAGAAAAGAGGAACAAGGAACCTTACTAGAACCTTGTAGGTTGAAAGACATAAGAAAAGGGTTGAACGACATGCAAGCATTCCGGTAGAAAAGAGATGTACAAGGAACGATAAAGCTCAATTAGGACAACACTCGAGTTGGAAATAGAAGGTAAAGAATATGAACTTGGCAAAATGAAAGCTCTTGGATGAGAGTCCGGTTAGAAGAGGAATGATAGACACAACACTCCGGTTAAAACAAGCTAGAGAAAGAATAGGAATGATATAATTTGGGCAACACTCTGATTGTAAATAGAAGGAATTGAACATGATCTTGACAAAACAAGATGATGGGTCGAAGAGAACAACATCACAATGCTGCCAGAACAAATGTAAGAATGGAATCAAAAGAACAGAGAAGAAAACAACATGTTCTACCTAAAATGAGTTTAAGAGAGCATCCTTAAAAAGAAGGATTGAACGGAGTTGTTGGAAGATCAATATGAAAGAATATGATCCTCGTGGGCTTATGGAGACATCTCAAAATTATGAGGTGACAACCAGCCACTACCAAAAGATTGATTAGCTGAGATGAAAAACTTCTTTCACCGCGAGAATAGGAGGAAACTTGGATCATTGATAAACATCATAATAGCAACATTCCTTAGGGAAGGCTTTAAGTGAAATCTATACCAAGATAGCTCCAACCAAGAGATTGATGGAATGAAAAGATCTCCTAAACGAAGAGAGAATGATGGGTTTAGAATATCTCATTCTTGACAACTTGAATCACGAAGGGAAATTGTTAGAAGATAAGAGAGAAAGAATTTCACTTCGGAATACAAGATGAAGAATGATTGAACTCCTCAAAACAAGACATGTGTTGAACGCCATGTTTATTTTAGAGTATATCTTGGCGGATCTTAACTCCAAGAGAAATCTTGAAGAACAATTGGAGAATGAAAAGAATCCTTGACGAACCACCATGTAGCCTCCATGAAGAACTCCAGTAATGAAAGGATGATATAAGGAAGAGAAGTTGAAAACACCAGGTGAAGCCTTGCAATGATTCAGATGGAGCTTCACAACGATATAATTGAGAGAGCTTGTTACTCCGGGAAAAGGTTGAAGCACTTGAACTGAGAATTTATTCGTCACGAACAAACTCCAAAGGAAGGAATTAATCACTTGGGTGAAATAATAACAAGAATTATGTTATGCGTATCCTTCACCAATTTAAATTGATGAAAAGCAATGGATCTGGCATACCACTTATTCTCATTGAAAAAGGATTGAAGAGATATATTGCTCAATTTGGGAAGGTCTTCAATGAGGCACCGGTAGGACTTGGAAACAACGAATGAATTGATATGATAACAAAGGAAGAGAAATCTTAAACGAACCACCATAAGAATTGAAAACGAACAAAGAAAAGATAGCGAAACACCGGGAAGAATTAGAAAATGAACAAAGATACTTGAGAGACTTTAGATACAAGAGAACGAAGAGATCACGAGCTGACTAGGGAATACTTGGGCGATGCACTAGTAAGATTTGGAGAACGAGAGCTAAAAGTTGGAATGAATAATTTTGAGATGATGGTCTCCGGAGAATCAAACTGAAAAGACTCCTGAATTGCTTCGGATGGGTGAAAAGAATTCTCACATTCGAAAACAATTATGTGAGGATGGCATCAAGCTAGAATCACGAATCTTTGAAAGAACGGGTAAGGATTTAAGAGGAACTCTTCTTCGGTCTTCAAAATCCGAGAATGATGATGAGAAACACCACCATGAATTGTTGAGACACTCCGGAATAATGAGGAATATAAAGGTTGAATCAACAATGAAAATAATTTGAAAGATCTTGGAGAAAGACATATGACTGATGATAATTCATTCTTACGTCAACTTTGAAAGAATTTGAGGATAGCTCCGGGAAAATTAGAAGAGTCAGGTAAGACCCTGGGAAAAGACCTATGGGTTAGGGCCCACTCAAAGATACACCGTTGGACACTTACTTGAAAGGGAGATTGCACCGGTTGATTTAAATGGTTGGAATGAGATAACAACCTCGAATTAGCTTGAACGGATTAAGAATGGAAAACGAGAATCTTCTGAGATATCTCCAACACTCTGGAACAATTGAATAGCAAGCAAAGAATGATTAGGAGGTGCACCAGTATGGAAAAATATTTGAAATGAGGAAAAGATATGATCGACAACGCTTGAACTGAATCCACCGGAGAAGGAAAAGAATGAAGAATGATAAACTTGAAGCTTCCTTAGTATCTTACTAAGAATCACTGGATAAGAACATTGACAGAAAAGAATGGAGAGACTTCCCATCAATAAAAACGATACTTGATTAAGAAATCTGAGTCCTTGAAGAAAAGGGTGGGAGGGCAGGAAAACAAAGACAACTTGGCACGACTGAAACAAACACCGTTGAGAAGACTTAGAATATATCTTGCGAATGTATAAATGATCGGATCCACTTGAAGAGAAGCACGCCGGTTGAGGAGAAATTGAGATGGCGAACTTGATGATTGAAAGGATTTCCATTCACATCGAAATATGAGAACACTGCTTAGGAAAGGTATGGAATCAAAACTTGACATTGAAGCAACTCGAATACCACAACAAAAACAAAACAAGGATTTGGCTTGCAGGATAAGCCGGAACAAATACATATGATAGAGATTTACCCAATCCCATATCATTCGTCTGTCGGAAAGATATTCTAGGAGCTACTTGAATTCCCACCTATAAATGCCCGAAACTTTCTGGTTATCCAACCAGGTGTTGGGGATACAGGGGAAGCATAATATCTCACCCAAACTAACAATCCCTACATCCAGCTGTATCCATCCTTCAACACATAACCAAGAAACCTTCGGAAACCATGTACCTCAACCTTCGAAAAGCATCCGTTATACAAGTTATGGCAATACTCCTAAACTCCCGCCCAGTACTGGGTGGCGTCGAGGTTATCTCACCAACAACTACATAAAAGAGATTTTCGATGTCGGCGAACTCAGGTATTCCAGAACTGCAACAATAAAATTGTGACGACAACACCTCGGAGCTCAACTCCCAAGGACATTGCCATAACCCCTAAATGTCAGGAGGCACCAAGAACAATGTTCTTGTCACAAGACTATTGGAACGATCCCAAAATACTCGCGTGATGCTAAATTTTTTTAGTGAAATTTGAGGAGAGGAAAGTCAAAACATCCACGTCAGGAGACCTCACCAGAGCGACGAAGGGGACTGAGGAGTAAAAAGAATCCTACTCTTCGATACATATAATCCTAAGACTCAAAACATTTTGTTCTAGAACCAACAACGTCAGGGATTCGATCAAGCAGGGGGCTCCTAAGTCGGGGATGGCTCTGATTACCAACTTGTAACACCCACAATGCGGCTATATCTCCCACGTGTCGGGGCACGACTTAGAGGCATAGCCGCATGGTAGTTTTGTCGCAAGAGGGGTAATCTTCACACAATCCCATGTACTGAATGAGAAAGGGATAAAGAGTTGGCTTAGAACCGCCACATCACACAATACATAAATAATTCATACAGCATCCAAATACACTCAAAGACCGACTATGGTCCAATCCAACAGAAAAGGAAGATAAACCCCAAATGCTAGATCCTCGATCGTCCCAAATGGGCTCCACAGGTGATCATCCGAAGAAGTCACAAAAACAGATGATCAAGATCTTCATCGAGATCCCACTTGAGCTCGGTTGCGTCACCTAAACTGGTATCATCGACACCTGCAACTATTTGGAAGTATCTGTGAGTCACAAGGACTCAGCAATCTCACACCCGCGAGATCAAGACTAATTAAGCTTATGGGTAGGATAGGGTAATGAGGTGGAGGTGTAGCAAGCGCTAAGAAAATATGGTGGATAACATACGCAAATAAGAGCGAGAAGAGAAGCAACACAACGGTCGAGAAGCTAGAAGTGATCAAGAAGTGATCCTGAAACTACTTACGTTCAAACATAACCCAAAACCGTGTTCACTTCCTGGACTCCGCCAAAAAGAGACCATCATGGCTACACACGCGGTTGATGCATTTTATTTAAGTTAAGTGTCATGTTCTCTACAACCGGATATTAACAAATTCCCATCTGCCTCATAACCGCGGGCACGGCTTTCCAAAGATTATACCCAGCAGGGGTGTCCCAACTTAGCCCATCACAAGCTCTCACGGTCAACGAAGGATATTCCTTCTCCCGGAAAGACCCGATCAGTCTCGGAATCTCGATTACAAGACTTTCGACAATGGTAAAACAAGACCAGCAAGACCACCTGACTGTGCCAACAAATCCCGATAGGATTTGCACATATCTCGTTCTCAGGGCACACCGGATGAACACTACGTACAACAACCGATGATACCCAAAGTTGCTTAGGGGTAGCACAGCAAGTGGCTCTATTTTGGACCAACAATCAGAGGAGCACTTGACTGGGGGTTAAAATAAAGATGACCCTTGAGTCTGCAGAACCCAATGGAAAAGGCTTAGGTGGCAAATGTAAAACCAAGGTTGGGCCTTGCTGTAGGAATTTTATTCAAAGCAAACTATCAAGGGGTTCCCATACCACCCAACTGCGTAAGGAACACAAAATCAAGGAACATAACACTGGTATGACGGAAACTAAGGCGGCAAGGGTGGAACAAAACACCAGGTCATAAGGTCGAGACTTCCACCCTTTACCTAGTCTATAGATGCATTAAATTAAATAAGAGATAATGTGATATCCCAACATATCCATCTTCCAACATGGAACAAACTTCAACTTCACCTGCAAGTAGCAACGCTATAAGAGGGCCTGAGCAAATGCGGTAACATAGCCAAACAACGGTTTGCTAGGAAGGTGGGTTAGAGGCTTGACATGGCAATATGGGAGGCATGATATAACGAGTGTTAGGTAGCGTGACATAGCGATAGAGCGAAAAACTAGCAAGCAAAGATAGAAGTGATTTCGAGGGTATGTTCCTCTTGCCTAAGATCCTGCAAGGAAGAAGAACGAGTCCATGAAGAAGACAAACGGACGTAGTCGAACGAATCCTCACAACTGCGGAACGAAACCAAATCTAACGAGAGAAGCAACCCGAAAAGAAGCAAGCAACATAGTAAACAACCATCACATAAACGTGGCATGATGCACAACCAAGTATGATGCATCTCTGGTTTAAAGAGGCATGGCATGGCAAAGTGCACAAACAATACTACAAATTAAGTGGAGCTCAATATGCAACGAGTTGCATATTGACGAAACACCACATTCATTTATTTAGTTCTCTCCCGGTTATGTACTCAACAATATTAAATGTTGGTCAACATGGCAAGAGGTGAGGCAAAAGTAAACTACACATTTTAGGCAATTTTAAGTGAGGCTGGAAACAACAAATAACCAATCCAGTAAATCCCCACATGTCATTTAGCAATTTAAGAAAACAACAATTATAACATTTTAAATTTTGTTATCATGATTCGGATAACAAATACCAGTTTATGCAATTTTATGAAAATCTTACATCAGCATGTTATGAAGCATTTGTCATCGTGGCAGAAACGGAAGGGGTGCCATCACAACAACAATGGAAATGGTACCATGGCAACATTCCGATGATCCGACAACTCATCGAGATGTCGGTGCAAAAGAAGGTGGATGTGCGTAACATGCAAGAGTTACGGGGAGTCATCCCGGATACCGGGTGTCCCATGTGTGGGTGGCATGGCAAAAGAGGGGCAACATGCACTGACAGTTCGGACTCGAGGCAAACAAGGGTGCATCTCATACAACTTGCAGTCATTCTCGGAAAATCGTCTCGGTGGTTATACCTTTGAAGCGTGCATTTTCGAGGCGGTTCGAGTTCGTCGTGGAAGTAGACGTTCTCGCGATGTAGTGGAAGTAGTCGTTTATGGAAGTCATGGGAGTAGTGGTACACATTCGGTTTTAGAGAGGTACTTGACGTTCTTTGCGATTCCGGAGACGTGGTTCACGTTTTGTAGTCGTAACAATCCGTAGATGTTCAGAGTCGTAGTGAGGAACTTGACGTCCACGGGGTCTTCAAGGGTCGACGGTAGTGGTATATACGTCATCGGGGTACTTGTGGATCCGAGGGGTACTTGGCGGAATGCACGTCGATGGTAGTTGTACTCATATCGTCCTGGTACTTGGCGATATCCGTGCGTAGAGGTACTTGGCAGTTTCGTGTAGTCGAATTTGAGGTACTCCGGGGCAGAGGCCTCAACGTTGCAACGGTGGCCTCGACACATCTAGATAGAAGCAAGGCCAAGGGGCCTCTAGCATCACAGATCGAGGCAGCGGCGGACGCTCGTCTCCTACTCGAAGCGAAGGCGAGGCCGACGACACATGGCTCGGTGGCGTGTGGAAGCGCGGGAGGATGCAGGCCGACAAAGCGGCGCGCGAGGCGGTTGGAGCAGAGGACGCAATTGGTGGCGCCATCAGCAGCTAGGGGAGGCTGGCGGACGACGGGTAGTAGCGGAGGTTGTAGGCAGGCGAAGGGCTCACCGGAGCATCCAGTGCTCGCGGAGGCCGAGTCATGGTGCAACGGAGTGACGGAGGCGTCACATCGGACAACGACGATGCACAAGAGGTGGTCGACGTTCGCCATACGAACTCGAGGATGGAGGAGGCGCCGGGCAGCGTGCGTACACGGAGGAGAGGAAAGGCGCGGTAGTGGCAGGAGAAAGAACGGGCAAGGGGGAGCTCTCCCGGTGGCTGGGGAACTGAGCGCTCACATGTGCCTAAGCGTCCTTGGGCGACAACGCATAGGAGGAATACAAGGGAAGAGATAGGGATCGGGAGAGAGGCTAGGGTTAGCTAGGGTGGCTGGGCCAATGGGCCGGCGCAGGAGGCCCGGTTGGTTAGGCCGCGATCTAGGTGCGGCTGGGCTAGGTGCAGATGGGCCAAAACAGTTGGGCTGGCACTCTTCTCTCTGCCTCTAATTTTCTTCAACAGAAAATCACTTAGAGAGAAGAAAAAGAAAGAGAGGGTTAGGGAAAGAATTTGAGCAAGCGGATAATTTCCCCAGACTCACAAAAATGTGCTCATTCTAAGAAAATTGGAGTGGAAAGATTGCAAGGTTTCAATTCAAAAGTATCTGAATTAAATTCAAATGGTTTGAACAAGGGGTAGGATTTTGAAGTGCCAAACAATGTTCGGATTTTTGGAGGAACCTCGGTAAATGGGAAGAGAATTTTGGGCAAGGTTTTGAAGTCAAGCTTGAAATAGAAAAGACATGGGGAATATTTTCAAATGTGTTTATGGGTGATTCTGAAAAATGGAATATTTTATAATAGCTTCCTAAATATCAGGAGGGTATGTTTTAAAGAGAAACCACCATGTGAGTTCCCTCAATTTAAATGGATCAGAAATCCATGCAATTTATTTAAGTGAGTTTTAGTTAGCTTTGAGAAAATGATGGCATGATGACATGATGCAATGCAAAATATGCAAAGAGGAATGCAACAAGCAAAACAAATCACATGACGAATCTCGAAAACCATGGAAGGCACCTGGAGCGCTGGTCTCGGGCGTCACACTAGTCTCCATGGGGGTTGGTTCCCCCATGTTCTCTACAGCCGAGGTGTCACCCTTCGGCACGTCTTGGCATCCTCCGGCACCTCTCCCTGTTCCGGAAGGGTCCTTTGGGACGACAGCTCGGTGTTGTCCGCTGCAAGGGGGAGAAAGCTGGTGGAGGTGAATCGCTCATCATGTTCGGACCCAGCGAATTCCCAGTAGAGGAAGATCGCTGGGGGAGGACATAAACCGGATTGCAGCATGCAATTTAAGCGTGTTATAACTATAATCCAGAAAAGCCGAACATATATATATATATATACCTTTGAGTACTTACGATCCGGCCAGGGGCTTCGACCTGGGGCGCCCCTCATCGGTGCCCGACTCGGAGTCATCCGTAAGGGAGGTCCTCCCTTTCTTGGATACTTCCGCCTCTAGATCGGCGGAAGCTGCCCTCTTCTTCCTCCTCCTCTTCCTCTTCATCAGGGGAGGAGAGAGTTTCGGTGTTTTCGGACACTACATCCGAGGCGCCTTTACGGCGGAGGCCACTCTTAGCCTCCTTGCCCTTCTCCTTGGCCTTCTTTTCCGGCGCCTGGTATGGCGCCAAGACTAGCACCCTCATCAACAGAGGAATAGCTTCGTCTTCGGTCAGCGGAGCAGGACAGTGAATCCATTCCGCTTTCTTTGTCTAGCCCTGCAAAAGAAAATGGAGAGTTTAGTGTGCTCCTTGGGCTTGCAAAATAATGTATCAAAGAACTTACGGGGGTCGCAGTGTGGGTGCTGTCATAGTCGAGGTCTTCGGTTATCTCCGGCCATGACTTCTAGTTCTTGAAGCGCAGCTTCCACATGTCTTCGTGGTTCGTGCCGAAGAACCGCTATAGGGTTTGAGGACCGGCCGGTTTGAACTTCCACATAGGCTCTTGACGCGCCTAACACGGGAGAATCCGGCGGAAGAGCATCACATGGATCACGCTGGCGAGGCTCGTATTTTTATCTACCATGCTCTTGATGCGCTTCTCCAGTATCATTACCTCGTCCGACGACGCCCAGTCCAGGCCCTTGTTGAGCCAGGTTGTCAGCCGCATTGGGGGCCCGGACTTGAACTCCATAGGAGCGACCCATATGGAGTCACGGGGCTCTGTGACATAGAACCACCCCTACTGCCATCCCTTCACGGTCTCGACAAAGGTGCCCTTGGGCCAAGTGACGTTGGGCAGTTTGCTCACCATAATGCCACCACAATCCACGTGTTGGCTATCCACCACTTTGGGTTTCACATTCAAAACCTTGAGCCATAGGATGAAGCAGTGGGAAATGCGGAGGAATGCCTAGCATACAATGATAAACGCCGAAATGTTGAGGAAAGAATTTGAGGCTAGATCATGGAAATCTAGCCCGTAGTAAAACATGAGGCCGCGTACGAAAGGATGAAGGGGAAACCCCATTCCGTGAAAAAAATGAGGGATAAATACTACCTTCTCGCCAGGATTTGGAGTGGAAATGACCTATTTTTTGCCCGAGAGCCGATGGGCAATCTCTTTGGCCAGATACCCCGCTTCCCGGAGTACGTTGATATTTTTCTCCGTGATGAAGGAGGCCATCCACTTGCCCTGCGCTCCGGATCTGGACATGGTTGGAGTACTTTCTGGGAACGGAGTGAATCGAAGCTTGAGCGCTGGAGCTTGAGGGCGGATGGCCTAAGGAAGGGGAAGGCATGGGTTAAAAGGGGGAATCTTACCTCCTTATAAAGGCAGCGAATATCATGCGTCCCCCACAAGCCTTAAAGCTATTTCCAAGGGGTCGTGCGAGATGGCACGGTTGGGTTTCCCAAACCCGTATTGATGAGAATCCCGTAATAAGGGGGCACGATCTTTGCTTTGACAAGACGTGTCATCGGTGGTTGCGTCTCGAAACGCAAAATGGGAGGCCGAAAAACTGTTTGAAATAATAGAATGGCCGGACATAACGTCTCACGAGTGAAATCTTCAGAAGACAGAATTTATATGTATTTTGCCCTTATAATTCAGAGGTATGGCTGTTGTACAAAGCCGGATACAATATTGACAATCAATTACTTTGAAGAATTTAGAGGAGCAACCGGCCTTGCAATGCCGAAGACAATCTGTGTGCCGCACACATCGTCATTGAAGACTGGTTCAGGGGCTACTGAGGGAGTCCGGGATTATGGGGTCCTCAGGCATCCGAGCTATGTGATATGGGCCGGACTAATGGGCCGTGGAGATACAAGATGGAAGACTTAACCCGTGTCCAGATGGGACTCTCCTTGGTGTGGAAGGCAAGCTTAGCGTGCGGATATGAAGATTTCTTTCTCTAGAAACCGACTATGTACAACCCTAGCCCCCTCAAGTGTCTATATAAACGGGAGGGTTTAGTGTGTAGAGGCTAGACAATTAGTGTTTAGCCATTACGATCTCGTGGTAGATCAACTCTTGTAACCCCTATATTCATCAAAGTCAATCAAGAAGGACGTAGGGTATTACCTCCATCAAGAGGGCCCGAACCTGGGTAAACATCATGTCCCCTGTCTGTTGTTACCATCGATCCTTAGACGCACAGTTTGGGACCCCCTACCCGAGATCTGCCGGTTTGGACACCGACAACTGTGTCCCAAGGACCTTTGTGCCGGGGGCTGCCCTTGGACTCCTTGCCCTTCTTCTTCTTGGTCTTCTTCTTTGGCGCCTGATATGGCGCCGGGACCAGCATCTCCGTTAGCTGGGGTGTGGCCTGGTTCTCGGGCAGCGGTGCAGGCCAGTTGATCCGCTCCGCCTTTGCCGTCCAGCCCTATACGGAAGGCAGACAATATATTATATCTAAAGTATTGACCAAATAGGTCTTCAAAAAAGTTATGCTTACTGCTGAGGCCGGGTTCTCGATGTCGAGTCCGGTTTCCTCGGTCTTCTTCGGCCAATTTTTCTAGGCCTTGAAGAGCTACTTCCATATGTCTTGGTGCGTGGTGCCGAAGAAGCGCTTCAGGGTCCGTGGCTCCTCCGGATTGAACTCCCACATGGGGGTCGCTCGGAGCTGGCAGGGAAGAATGCATTGGAAGAGCATCACTAGAATCACATTTTTGAGACCATTGTTTGCACCCAACATGTTGGAGATGTGTTTCTATAGCGTCTTCACCTTCGGTTGGGACCCCCAATCAAGACCCTTGGAAGTCCATGTCGGGGGTTGGGTGTGACATATGCCAATGGATGGCTTATCATGGTGGGAGCGAGTAGAACATCGTCGGTGCCTGGAAGCGGGATGAGGCATAGACACGAACGCTGGCGTACATTACCCAGCTTCGGGGCTCTCCTAGGAGATAACACCCCTAGTCCTTCTCTGCGGTGTCTCCGCATGATCACTAAGGTGCAAGTGAGTACAATGTTGCTCGTCGAGTTGTATGCTAGAGGTAGGAGAAGGCAGGCTTGCTCTCTCGTTCCTCTAGGTATGAGTCTAGTTCTAACAGGTTGGGAACCCTTTGCATGGGTGCCCCGGGGGTTTATATAGGCCTACCCCCCAGGGGTACAATGGTAATCGGGCCAGGTGTAGGGCTCGACTGTCAGTGTCTCTGGTTGCCGGCTTCTCCGCCGGCGGCTGGGGCCCGCCGCCTGGTGGGCCATGCCGACTGGTCTGGTATGCTCACGGGTCCTACCGGTTGCTGATTACTGTAGCCGTGGCGTTAACAACACATGCTTGGTCTGGGGAGTGTGGCTACAGTCCCGCCACCTGGTGGGAGATCACTGTAGCCACTCCTGGTCTCTTGTGGCTTAATGGTGCATGGACTGGGGAGCCGGCCTCCCTTTGGTCCGATTGGCCAAGCCTCCACCGGCTTCCGGGCTCTCGATGCCCGGTAGGGCCCACTGCCCACAGGCCGTACCGACAGGTCGACGTGGGAACATGGCTTGGCCTGCCAGCAGGGACATGAGGGATGGAGTGGAAATAGTGCCACGTATAGGCAGAGATCTCCGCCTGTACGGAGCACTGTGGCCACACCCGGCCCTGGATATGGGGTGGATTGGATACATTGTAGCCTCACCATGTCTTGTCCTCTTGAATGGCAGCGCAGAATCCAGGAGCGTGGTGGGCCTCCTGCCAGGAGCCGGCCTCTCTGGAGGCTGCCCGTAGAAAGTCGGCCCGTCTTGGAGCCTCCTTCTTGAACTCGGCCGCCTTCCGGCAGCCAGCCGCTTGGGACAGCCGGCCACCAGAAGGCGTCACTTCTTCTTGATGTCTTGAGGGGCGCAGCCAGCCCCGATGTCTTGAAAGGCTCAAGGACTCGGGTCGGGCTACCCGTGGCCCATTACTCCGACAGTCCATGAGGTTAGTCTCGTGGGGGTCCAGATCTGAAGTTGGGTATGGTTGCCCAGTTGGCGTCGTAGGGTTCGGTGATGTAGAACCACTCCTGCTCCCACACCTTGACTGTTTCTACAAATGCCCCTTCGGGCCAGACGATGTTGGCGAGCTTACTTACCATAGCCCCGCCGCAGTCCGCATCCTATGTGTCGACCACCTTCGGCTTCAGTTTGAAGACCTTGAGCCACAGGTCGAAGTGTATGGGGGGGGGTGCGGAGAAGAGCCTCACACACGACGATGAATGCCGATATGTGGAGGAAGGAATTAGGAGCTATATCGTGGAAATCTAACACGTAATAGAACATAAGACCCCGGACAAAGGGTTGGAGGGGAAACCCTAGCCCCCGGAGGAAATGGGGGATGAACATGACCCTCTCACCATGCTCCAGAGTAGGAATAACCTAATATTTTTCAGGGATCCTATGCGCGATATCCGTTGACAGATTGCCCGCGCTCCAGAGATCATTGGCGTCATTTTCGGTGACAGAGGAGGCCTACCACCTGCCCTTCAAGCCGAACCCGACCATTGGTGGGGAGGGTGGCAGTGGTGGGAAGATTGGAGTTACGGGCGCTAGAGCTTGGAGGTTGGAAGACAGTAGCTAGAGGAAGGCGTGGGAAAAAAAGGAGGGATCATTAACCTCTTATAGATGGTGCAAATACCAAACGTCCCCCTCTCAAGCCATAAACCTCGCCTGTTCCCAATGACATCGTGCGTAAGGTGCGGTTGGGTTACCCAAACCATATTGATGATAATCCCGTAGTAGGCGGGCACGATCTCTGTTTTGACGAGATGTGCCAATGGAGGCTAGACCTCGAAACGTGAAACAAGAGGCATGAAAATGGTTAGAAATGTTAAAGAGTCGAGTGTGACACTTCACTGGAAAAGTTGTCAGTAAAAAACACTGTTCCTATTTTGATTTCTTGCCTTCGTGGCTAAGGGTTGTATTGATTATGTAGAGCCAGACACAGTTCGTTTATGCAAGAAGCTAACTTAAAATATTTAGGAGAAGGAACCTGCCTTGCAATGTCGAAGATAATCCGCATGCCGAACACATCGTCATCGAAGACTGGTTCAGAGCTACTGAGGGAGTCCTGGATTAGGGGGTCCTCGGGTGTCCGATCTATTCGATATGGGCCGGACTAATGGGCCGTGAAGATAAAATAGAAGACTATCCCCCGTGTCCCGGTAGAACTCCTATATGCGTGGACGGCAAGTTTGGTGTCCGTATGTACTATTTCCTTCTTCTGGAGACCGACTCTGTACAACCCTGGGCCCCTCCGTTGTGTATATAAACTAGAGGGTTTAGTCCATATACGCTATCAGAAGATTCATAGGCTAGACGGCTAAGGTTTAGCCATTATGATCTTGTGGTAGATCAACTGTTGTGATCCATATACACACCGAATATAATCAAGCAGGACGTAGGGTTTTACCTCCTTTAAGTGGGCCCAAACCTGGGTAAACATCGTGTCCCTCTTGTCCCTTATTACCATTGATCCTCACACACACAGCTTGGGACCCCCTACCCAAGATTTGCCGGTTTTGACACTGACACCCTCCGTTTGTTAGCATGCCTCTCCCACCATTTTTGAGAAGCAACTCCACCACCAACCCTCCGACACTCTAGCTTCATCTCTCTCCCAACCTTATTCCTCTGCCCCCCCCCACAAACACCGATAGTTGAACGTTGTAGGAAGGTATCCATGCCATGGAGACAAACTGCACCCCTCCCTTCTCACATTCTAGTAGGCCAGTCGCCTTGTATCTTTGACGTGGGAAAATGCAAATTCGATGGCACTATGTATCATTCGCGCACCCACAGACTTCATCCCTCTCTTTGATTCTATTGATATCTCACACCGACGATCCCTCCACTCTCTTCTCATGGATCGCTCCCTCTATATATGATATATCCATGCCTCTGTTTCACACACATTGCATAAGTTACATTTTTTGTTTGAGATATCATTGACACATTGCCTCCGTTTTGCACAAACCATCTCTCTTACACACACCCATGTACATGGGGTACCTGCAAGTAGAGAAGAGGTGCACGCATGACACACGTACCCACGTATCATTCCCGACCACACCCGCGCGGGTACACGGTGGAGCTCATTTCTATATGAAAAGGCAACCCACATGATAATTTGACGCGTGTAGCGGTTGTTTACTTGAAGGAGGGTCGTGTACCACGCGTCCAAGGAACAAAGTTCGACTTGACGCGTTAGTTTTAAATAAAGTTATATTCCCGAATGGCACGTATAGACTATAAAATGATTGTCATTGAGAAAAAAGAAATCTGCTCCACTATATACAATGGATCCTGCCTGCTGGGGTTTATCCCTCTCTCTCACCGTTGGTCACTGATCCGGCCGCATCCCATCCGCTGATGTCACTTGAAACTGTGTTGGTATTTCCCCAAGGAGGAAGGGATGATGCAGCATAGCTACAGTACGTATTTCCATGAGTTATGAAACCAAGGTATCAATCTAGTAGGAGAACCAAGAAACACTATGTAAACGGTACCTGCACACAAAGAACAAATAATTGCAACCCGATGCGTAAGAGAGGTTGTCAGTCCCTCCACGGTAAAAAGATAGATAAATTTGTGGTATATTGGATACATAGATCTCGATAAAACGCAAAATAAAAGAAGTAACAAAAAAATGCAGCAAGGTATTTTGGGGTTTTTGGAATAATAGATCTGAAAAAAGTGGCAAATATTAGATCAGAAAGCAAATATGATAAAGAATAGACCCGGGTGCCGTAGATTTCACTAGTGGCTTCTCTCAAGAAATAGCACACGGCGGGTAAACAAATTACTATTGGGCAACTGATAGAAGAACAAATAATTATGAAGATATCCAAGGCAATGATTAATATATAGGCATAAGTTGCAAAATTAGTAGACTCACTCCTGAATACATCTACTACTATTACTCCACACATCGACCGCTATCCAGCATGCATCTAGTGTATTAAATTCATGGAGAAACGGAGTAATGCAATAAGAATGATGGCATGATGTAGACGAGATCTATTCATGTAAGAATAGCCCCCATCTTGTTATCCTTAATAGCAATGACACATGCGTGTCCTGCTTCCCCTTGTCACTAGGAAAGAACACCGCAAGATCGAAACCATCACAAAGCACCTCTTCCCATGGCAAGAAAAGTCGATCTAGCTGGACTAACTAAACCAAAGATTTGAAGAATAAATACGAGGCTATAAATAATCATGCATACAAGAGATCAAAGAATACTCAAATAATATTCTTGGATAAAAATCTGATCATAAACTCAAACTTCATCTGATCCCAACAAACACACCGCAAAAGTCATTACATCAAATAGATCTCAAAGAGACCATTGTATTGAGAATCAAAAGGGAGAGAGAAAGCCATCTAGCTACAGCCTACGGACCCGTAGGTTTACGGTGGACTACTCATGCATCATCAGAGAGGCACCAATGAGGATGATGAACCCCTCCATGATGGTGTTAGATTGGATCTCGTGGTTCTGGAACTTGCGGCGGCTGGAATTGTGTTTCTCGACTACCCTAGGGTTTTTGGAATATTTGGGAATTTATAGGGCAAAGAGGTGGTGGAGCAGGCACCATGGGCCCCACAACCCACCAGGGCATGCATGGGCTCCTGGGCGAGCCCTGGTGGGTTGTGGTCCCCACGGATCTCTGCACAGGTGCTTTCTTGGTTCCCAAGTTGTCTTCTGGTCCAAAAAAATCTCCAAGAAGTTTCGCTGCGTTTGGACTCCGTTTGGAACTAATATTCCGTGAAATAAAATGCAAAAAAACAGCAACTAGCACTAGGCACTATGTCAATAGGTTAGTCCTAAAAAATGATATAAAGTTGCTATAAAATGATGGTAAAACATCCAAGAATAATAATATAAGAACATGTAACAATAAAAAATATAGATACGTTGGAGACGTATCAACATTGCCAACACTACAAAAAAATACACTTCTATGATGATACATGTTTGTCACAGTACGTCACGTTTTCTGTCATGCATGTACGTCCATGACGATTTTATGACAGAATCAAGATAGTCATACCTGTGCTGTCATAGAAGTGTTCCATGACATTACCAAAATTATCATTACACAAGTGGCCACTTCCATGACGATAAATCGCGTGTCATGGAATTGCTTTCGTCAAGGGTAACCGATACATGGCATCCACCGTAACGGGTCGCCGTTAAGCTATCGGGTTCTGGCTTGGATCCGATAACCCGTTAACATCCCCGACCAATGGGGATTTTCCACGTGTAAAATTCTCATTCACCGAAGGATCCACGTGTCAGCTCAGCGTTGGGACAGATTTCATCCATCATTGTACGGGAGGCACCTATGATACATCGGCACGTGGCAAGGCCCAACAGTGGCCCATTCCAGTGGAAAATGCCAGCCCAGTAAAAATTAGCAGGCCGGCCCATATAAGGCCTACTTGTGTCAGGTCCATTTAAGCCCAAGGCCCAAACGAGATGTGCCTATTTGGCCTGTCAATGGCCCGTTAATGATTTGACACCATTCCAGGCCATCATTAGCTCGAGCCCGTTAACAACCCACTATATATTTTGACTCAATATCGGCCCGATGTGGCTTTGGCCTGTTAACATCCCATTCAAGGGATGGTCCAATTTTCACGATGTACGTCTTTTGGCCTTTTAGCGACCCATTTAAGTGTTGGGCCAATTTTGGGCCCGGTGTGTCTTCAAGCCTGTTAACGGCCCATAAATGAGTTGGGCCATTTGCAGTCGGACCTAAGTTTTGGCCTTTTAATGGCCCATGCTCTTGATGGTACAATACCAGCCCGGTTTCTCTTTTGGCCTGCTAAAGGCCTACAACACAGTTGGGCCATATACAGTATGACCTGACTTTTGGCCTCTTAGCGGCCCATGGTCTTCATGGTCCAGTACGAGCCCACTGTCTCTTTCGTCCTGCTAAAGGCCCACACTATAGTTGCACCATATGTAGCCTGAGCTTAGTATCGACATGTTAACGGCCGGTGAAATCAAATGGGCCCATCTGTTGCCCGCTTCGATGTCGGCTTGTTAACGACCTGGGAGGTAACAAGGCCGAGCATTAACTTTCGGCCTGGTAACGACCCATTAACTTAATGGGCCCACTAAAGTTCAAACATGTATGTAGGACCAATTAGATAATTTTAGCCCATTATGACGAGCAATTATGCACAGGACCAAAACCGATCAATAAAAGGCCTATGCGAATTTTGGCACCCGCGAGCCCATTAGGGAAGCCCACTAAGGGCAGTGGGCTGCTTCCTTCATATAGGGTCCAAGACTGTTCGTGTTGACTAATAATTTAACTACTTTTTTAGCTTCCTAGCGACCAGTTATCTAGAATGCGAGGCGCGCTAAGCAAAGGTACGGCATACAGGGAAAACATTGCACATCCAACATATATTACAGGAAATTACATCCACTAGGCAATCAAAGATTGACGCCAGTGCAAATAAATGAGCAGAACCTAACAATCTACAACGTCACAATCTGCAACCTCAACACGGATGACGCCCATAAGCATGTGAGCAAGTTCTTCCTTCTTTGCTACACTGTCTCTGGAAACATTGTTCAGTTGTTGCGCAAGAATGTGCACCTCTGATTCCTTCACAATTTCCATCATTGCTTCAACCAGTAATTGGTTCACAAACATACATTCTTTTCATTACATTCGAGACAGAGGAAACTAAACATATCCAGATTGCGATTTTCTCAGGCTTGTATTATTGATAGTGGAGAGTGTCTCGACCATTGCATCATAACATAAATTAGGAGGGGATCCAAACAGATTAATCAAGAGTTATTGCCATATTACCTGGCCTAGATTTATTGGAATGAAACAATGGGGTTGCCTTGCTGTTTTTAGAGTTTGTCTTCTTATCTTTAGCAGCCTACACCAAATTAACACACTAGCATTCCTATCATTGGCCAGGTCAGATAATAGGAAAGCAACATTGACACAACAAACGTTTGGGCAACCATACCACACCAGCCTACACCAAATTAACACAATATGGCACAGCTATCATTAGCCAGGTAAGGTAATACGAAATCAACATTGGCACAATGAATGAATGGGCAAGCACAGCAGCACTACAATGTAGTAATGTGCATGATATGTGATAGTACACTCATGCAGCTCAGTATGCAAAACTACCAGGCAGTTTTCCTTACAAAAATCAACATTGTCGCCTTTAATTATACATTTTGCTACAACTAAATTTAGATCAGATAAAGGTTGGATTCGCACCAATTAACAAAATACATGCTGATGATAAAATATAGTGATATACAACGGGTACTTACATCAGCATTGGAGCACACAGAATTCCCGCAAGATACGTTCCTCGAATATGATCCCAGTGCAGAAAGTCTTCTATCCTTTAATATTATTTTCTAAAAGGGAGATGTGTAAGAAACATGTAGAAAATATGACCAAAATGCTATAAAATTTCATGATGCGAGGATATGCACACGCTTCTTAGAATGGAGTTGACATATTTTTGCTGGACTAGAGGGGACTGGTGCTTTGGCCACAGAAATCTGCTTATTATCAGTAGGAGTTGGGTTTCTATATGCTGGAGCAGTATCTATGAAAACTGGAGTTGGTTTACTATCTCCTGGCGTTTGCATCTTTCGCAAAGACCTTGTTTGTAACCCTTCAGATTCTAAAATAGGCGTCTTCCCCTAGCATGCCTTATATAGAAGAATGGTGCTTCAATTATAAAACATGCTACAGCAGAGATATTCAATAGGTACCGAAGAATAGAAAGGCATGACATATTGACATGTATTCCCTCCATCCAAAAATAAATGGATGGGTCTAGGCGTATTTCATTTCTAGGTACATCCATTTTTATCCATTTCTGCAACATGTAATCCGGACGGAGGGAGTATGATGTAGGAGCCAGGGATACGACAGGACAACAGAGTAAAAAAACACTAGTGGAATGTAAAATTGTATGCTAGCGGAATACATACAGAAAAACACTAAGGCAACATATGCATGTATGATTGGGAAACTACGATGGCATTGCAACAGACCACTAGAACAACACTTCAATGTAAAAAAACATGGTATGGTAGATAGATGGACTACATACTAATGAATAACAATGCATAAGATATTCAGAAGCATGATGTCCAAACTAAGCAGATGGCATTGCGATAGAGTAGAATCATAGTACTTGAATTTGAAAACATGTTATCATGAATGGAATAGGTATTGAAAAACAGGAAGGCATGACATATTTACATGCATGATCTGCAGGCTAAGCACATGTCATTTCAATAGAGTAGATGCACTCCAGGACATTATATGCATGCTATACCCATATCACGGACCAAGTTAGAGCAAGGACCTTGTGGGGTCAATAGGATTCATCATGTTTCTGCAAGTCTTCTGAAGAACTCCCTTTACATGTTCCATCATATTGGGTATCATTGACGTCAAGTTTGTTGGCCGTTACATTTCGCCGTGAGGTTCTTGTGGATATATCATTGTGTACAATTATATCTGACATGCATGGAAGACAACTAGTAGTTAGATTTATGTAATGAGTGCCTCTGGGAGACGACATAAATAGTAGGACTGGGGTTAACTAGCAGCAACAAGTCTAAAGAATTAAACGGAGAACATAGATGAAAGCTATAGCATATGTATCGTTTGTACTCGAGATTAACTATATGGCACACAAAAGTATTAAAGAACAACATAGGTAATACTAGAAGTGGTATAATACTATAATCACCAGCCTGTGGGATAGCATTGGATGATGGATGATAACAATGGAACAACGTTACTTAAAGAACAAGTCTCTTAGCTAAACTATGGAACAACGTTAACTCCTGAACAAGACCCGTAAGAGATCAGCATGAATATACAGTGAAATGTGATAATCTATTTTACATGCTTAGATGAATAACAAAGCCATGAATGTTGCAAACAAGTAAGATGAGGGTACAACCTATCTGGCCGCCATCCATAGGAGTGAGCATCATGTGCTGACTTGTCGATGGCCCTGCAGTTGTTGTGGCTATCCATGTCGGGCACGCGCATTCGATGTAGGGAACTGTTGAGTGGGGACTATAGCTCCCTTCTGGTGTATGTTTCCCTTGTTGGAGCAGCTGCTGTGAGAAGGAAGACGGTGTGGCCGAAGATGCAGAAAACACATAATGTTAAGAACGACACATGTCTCTGATCCGAAGAAATACCCTAAGAGATCAATAGTAAGGTACGAGAGTGGTTACATGTCTGTTGACTGAAGACTCAATTGGGGTCACACGAGTTAATTTTATTTTGGTACTGTCCGATCTATGCCAGATGGCTTGATGGCCGCCTTGTGCCTCTCGACTGACACTGTTCAGAATCTTCCCCAAAGAGCTAAAGACCACCGGCAGAGCAACATGCCTCCGCCGTCCATGGACGCGGGATCTCCGACCAAAACTCCGCTCCCCGCCCCACCGCACTGCCATGGTTGCGCCGCCCCCGACAATCCACAACGACTCGTTGTCATCCAGATCCAGCGATGGCAGTACGTTCAAACCACACAACTGTAAAATAGCCATCTAAGCGTTGCTTCCATGCCGAACTTGCACCCCCGCACCCTTACGTTAGACACCAGCCAACCGGCAACCTAGGAGCTCCACCGCCTCGAGGGGTGCTGCTTCTTGTTCAGAATCGATTGGCCCAGAATAAAAATTCAGACAACTGACGCCTAAATAAAGTGATTTGAGATGAGTGTACGACCTATTTTGGGGCCCGGTGAAGTAGGCAGCTCCAGCTGCCGAGTCGGTGAGGCTGGCACAGTTGCGGTGGCTACCGGCGGCAGGAAAGCCGAGATGCCACGACGTTCGACGTCTACGGGGAAGGAGCGTCGGGGCCCTGGATGGATATGAAGTTGGAGCCGCTCCTGCGTTGTGCACAACGGCGGGGGTGAATCGGCTCCGGTATGGTTCACGTGGCTGTCGTCGAGGCAACTCTGGCAGCACAAAGTAAGAGGCACACATCCCAATGCATGACAGCAAACGGACATTGTCTCCAGCATTGGGGAGGAGGGCGGCAGTGAATTTGGTGCGGTGGGGGCGCCATGGAGGAGGGGCTGATTTGGCGCCCACGAGGTATGAATGGAGAATTGGGAGGGGGAACCATGTCTTACGGATGCATTTGTCTGAAATATGTGTGTGTGGGGGGGGGGAGGGGTTACAGCTCTACCCTTGCCTTTAGGCTTCTGGGCTTGGGTCTACATACCGACTATCGGGGATAGTAGAGTAACTTTGCTTCTCCCAAATAGTGGGCGCGAGCGATTTCGGGCGAGAAGGGTGTGTTTTGAAATAGTGAGCGCAAGCAATTTTGGGCGAGGTGGGCGTGTTTTGAAATAGTCGGCGCGAGCGATTTCGGGCGAGGAGAGGGTATTTTGCCGCCCATGGTTTATGGATTATTCAGCACATGTCATTTGGACCGAGGAGAAGGCGCGCTTGGATGCGGTTATGAACCTACCCTCGTTGTACAATGGGCCAATTGATGCGTGTCCCAGATAGGCCGGTAATTTCGTGTCTCCCGTTTATTTGCTCGGGCGAATTCCACCGAGTAGAGGGTATTTAGCGGTTCTTTCAAATTTTGGGAGAACGAGCATCTACGTCTACCTTACCAAATCGATTCGAATCAAATTTTGAAATATTAGCTTGCCACTTCTTTTTTAGATGGAGAAATGATGCTCGGGACTAATGTGTTCTTACATGCTCGTTGCTAACAGTTTACTATATGACAAATAGTTGACCCACTCAAAAAAGGGAATCAAACCCAAATGAAATATCTCGATTCAATGAAATAGCTCATTCACTAGGTCAAAATAGTGAACTAAATCCAAAATTGAACACCTCAATCGAGTAGCATGTTGTACAGTATCATAGTACTCCATGAACATGTTGAAAGTCAAATTAATGAAGTTATTTGATACGCATATCTCCGTTCATGTGTGGATTGCAGACAACATGTTCTCTAATTTCAATATTTGAATGCAAGTTTATATCGAAACATGCTTTATATCAGTCTTTGATGCATAAAACACGATGTCCCCCTCTCCCGGACTCCTGCTCTCTCTCTCGCCGACAATCTTCAATTCTATTGCACACATCCAAACAAAAACCTTGTTCGTCCCTCTCCCTCTCTCCCTCTCTCTCTCTCTCTTTGTGTGTGTGTGTGTGTGGGGGGGGTCTTTCTAGTTCGCATGCACACTCCATGTACAAATTCCCTGGCTCATTGCCCGTAACTCTCTCACGTACCACTCTGCCGTCTTAGAGGTCTTCCCTCTCTCTCTCTCATACTCTCCATCTCCCTGAGTCACACATACACATGCATTTCTCACTCACACTCCATAGAACCATCTAAAACTCTCTCTCTCTCTCTCTCTCTCGCTCGTTCTCTCTCCATCTCTCACACACACACAATCTCACGCGTAGCCTAATATGATGGTCTCTCACTCTATTGTGGGCACACACAGTCCCCCCTATATGTATATGACTGGCTAATTCTTAGTCTCCATCACAAACATGTGCATGGTCTATCTCGATTCCCCTCGGGGCATCTTTCTATCGCACACGCACCTCGTCCCTCGATCTCCCACCCATATAGTCCCCTCACAATCTCGAGGGGATCTCTCTATCACAAACACACCCTCTCTCCCTCCACATGCATCCATCTTCTCCATGCATCCCTCTCAACCTTTCTCCCTTGTTGGCGAGACCTCTATTGGACATGTGCTATAGGGGTGTCTCTCTCCGTTGCAAACAATCTGGCACTAGCTATCTTCGCTAAGCACTACGAAGCAGGAGGACGTGTTGGAGGAGGGAGGGGCTGCGCCAGGGAAGGGGTCCGGCTGCCCTCTCTCTCCCTCACTATATATAGGGAGAAGGAGGGAGGAGGAGGCAGCCTAGGTGAAAGTGCAACTATCCCTAGGTGGTTTTGGTAATTCATAACAACATATAGCTCATTGAGCTAATGCTATTCCGAGATGATTATTTCCGGAAAGCTCAATGATTGGCATGGCATGGATGTGAAAGTGGAACCCTCAAAATGCTAAGGACAAAGGATTGGCTCAAGCTCAAAAGCTCAAGACTCTTCATTTTATATTTTAGTGATCCAAGATCACATTGAGTCCATAGGAAAAGCCAATACTATCAAGGAGGGATGAGGTGTTGCTTAATGAGCCTCTTGCTTCATGTGCTTAGTGATATGCTCCAAAACCCTCAACTACTTTCCCATATCCACATATGACCTAAACCCTAAGCCAAACTCGGTCCTACCGATTCTTCCTATCCGGCGCCACCGAGTTTCACTTGTCATTAGCCACTGCCAAACCCTAGCAATTCGGTTCTACCGATAAGGATCTTGGTCTCACCGATATGGGGTTGCAAACTCTCTGTTTCCCTTTCGTAACTTTTCCGTCTTACCGAAAGAGCGAATCAGTCCCATCGATATTGCAATGTAAACTCAGTGTTTCCCCTTTGTAACTTTTCGGTCTCACCGAGTTCCACTCGGTCTCACCGAAAGAGCAAATCGGTCCCACCGAGTTTGCTTGACCAACTCTCTGGTTAGCTAATTACCAAATTTGGTCTCACCGAGTTTGTGTAATCGGTCTCACCGAGATTACGTTATGCCCAAACCCTAACCATATCGGTCCTACCGAGTTGCATGTCAGTCCCACCGAAAATCACTAACGGTCACTAGGTTTACATTTTCGGTCCGACCGAGCTTATTGATTCGGTCCCACCGAGATTGGAAAACTGTGTAACGGTTGGATTTTGTGTGGAGGCTATATATACCCCTCCACCTCCTTCTCATTCAAAGAGAGAGCCATCAGAACACACACACCATTCCAACTCATATGTTCTGAGAAAGAACCGCCTACTCATGTGTTGAGACCAAGACATTCCATTCCTACCATATGAATCTTGATCTCTACCCTTCCCAAGTTGCTTTCCACTCAAACCCTCTTTCCACCAAATCCAAATCCTATGAGAGAGAGTTGAGTGTTGGGGAGACTATCATTTGAAGCACAAGAGCAAGGAGTTCATTACCTACACACCATTTGTTACTTCTTGGAGAGTGGTGTCTCCTAGATTGGCTAGGTGTCACTTGGGATCCTCTGACAAGATTGTGGAGTTGAACCAAGGAGTTTGTAAGGGCAAGGAGATCGCCTACTTCGTGAAGATCTACCGCTAGTGAGGCAAGTCCTGTGTGGGCGATGGCCATGGTGGGATAGACAAGGTTGCTTCTTTGTGGACCCTTTGTGGGTGGTTGCTTCTTCGTGGACCCTTCGTGGGTGGAGCCCTGTGTGGACTCGCGCAACCGTTGCCCTTGGGTGGAGCCCTGTGTGGACTCGCGCAACCGTTACCCTTCGTGGGTTGAAGTCTCCATCAACGTGGATGTAGGATAGCACCACCTATCCGAACCACGGGAAAAACATCCCTGTCTCCAATAGTGTTTGAATTCTCCAAACCCTTCCCTTTACATTATCGCAAGTTGCATGCTTTACTTTGCGCTGCCTATATACTCTTTGCATGCTTGCTTAAATTATGTGACGATTGCTTGACTTGTCCTAAATTAGCTAAAATCTGCCAAGAACTAAAATTGGGAAAAGGTTAAGTTTTATTTGGTCAAGTAGTCTAATCACCCCCCCCCCTCTAGACATACTTCCGATCCTACAAGTGGTATCAGAGCTTTGGTCTCCATTTGCTTTGATCTCGATAGCTTTTGGTGGTCATAGCCTTGGTTTCACAACCTAGGAGAGTATGGCGTCTAGCGAGGGAAATTATCACCGTAGAGGTCCTTACTTTGATGGTACTAACTTTGCTAGTTGGAAGCATAAATTGAAAATGCATATTCTTGGACATAACCCTGCCGTTTGGGCTATTGTGTGTGTTTGTTTGCAAGGTGACTTCTTTGATGGGAGAGAACCAAACTGTGAAGCTACCGCGGATGAGTTGAAGATGTTGCAATACAATGCTCAAGCTTGTGATATTCTCTTCAACGGATTGTGCCCCGAAGAATTCAACAAAATCAGCCGCCTTGAGAATGCAAAGGAAATTTGGGACACTTTGATTGATATGCACGAAGGTACCGACTCCGTCAAGGAATCCAAGTTGGATGTACTTCAAAGCCAACTTGACAAGTTCAAGATGAAGGATGGTGAAGGTGTCGCTGAGATGTACTCTAGGCTTGCTCTCATCACAAATGAGATTGCCGGCTTAGGAAGTGAAGAGATGACCGATAGATTCATCATTAAGAAGATTCTAAGAGCCTTGGATGGAAAATATGATACCGTGTGCACATTGATCCAAATGATGCCCAACTACAAAGATCTCAAGCCAACGGAGGTGATTGGAAGAATTGTTGCTCATGAGATGTCACTTAAGGATAAAGAGGAACTTCACAACAAATCAAGTGGTGCCTATAAAGCCTCATGTGAAGCCCCTACATCATCGAGTGAGAAACAAGACTTCAATGAAGAATTGAGCTTAATGGTGAGGAACTTCAACAAGTTCTACAAGAGTAGAAGCAAAGATAGAAGCTCCAAGTCAAGGTACTACAATGAAAAAAGATCTTCTAGTCGAGAGCGAAACTATTACAATTGTGGAAGACCCGGACACTATTCCAATGAGTGTACGGCTCCCTACAAGAGAAGAGAAGATTCTCCAAAAAGAAGAAGCAAAGAATCATCACCAAGAGAGAAAAGGAGTAGAGATGATCATTATGAACGAAGATACTCACGAAGAAGCAAGGATTCAGAAAGGAAGGAAAAATCATCAAGGAGCTACACAAGACGAAGACATCAAGCTCATGTTGGTGAATGGGTATCTGGCTCCGACTCCGACAGCCACTCCGAGAAAAGTTATCACTCCGACTCCGAAGATACTCAAGATGAAGGTGTTGCCGGTCTAGCACTTGTGTCAACCAACTCCTACGACATATTTGACTCACCAAATGAAGGAATTGGAAGATGCTTCATGGCCAAAGGTCCTAAGGTAACACACCCCGAGTATGTTGATTTCAATAGTGATGAAGATGACTTGTTAGGTGATGATTTGCTTGTTGACAACTCTAGTGATGAATACTATGATGAAGTGTCAATTAAACATGCTAATCAAGATAAAATGAATGACAATGATAAGGAGAAGATTGAGGCTCTAACTAAAGAACTAAAAACTCTTAAGTTAGCTCATGACACTATCTTCGAAGATCATCGAGAACTTTTAAGAGCTCATGAGAAATTACGCTTTGAAAATCTCAATCTTGAGCAAGAGCATGAGTTCTTAAAAGCAATCAATGATGATCTCCGCAAGAAAAGTTCTTCTTACATTGCCAAGCATTTACTCTTATCCACTTACATGCCTCAAGTCAAGTCTAACAAGAAAGATTCTTCCTCTAGCAGTAACAATGATCATGTTAAATCCAATATTGTTGCTTCTAGTAGTTCTCTTGATTCCACTAATGATTCTCTTAGCCAAGTTACACTTGAGCAAGAAAATAGTTTATTGAAGGGAATTATAGAGAAAGGAGTGTACAAAAGCCTTGCCGGGAGTAAGCAATTCGAGGAAATTGTGCGCAAGCAAGGAATGCACCGGAAGAATCAAGGTGTTGGTTTTGAACAAAAGTTCAATGCCAATGGAGTTGAGTGGGAAGAAGATAAATACCCCAAGACAAAGTCTGTCCCTCAACATGATACTTCTTTCAAGGGGACACAAGCTCAAGATGATCTTCCACCACAAGACTACAAGCAAAAAGGCAAGGACAAGCTTCAAGAGGAAATTGATGCATTTGAAGAAGCTCCGAAGACCTTAGTCAAGTGGATTCCCAAGACTACTTCAAGCTCCACTTCATCAAGTATGACTACAACTCCAAGGATTCCCATCAAGATGATGTGGATCCAAAAGAAGAAGAACTAGAGAGTTCTTGAGGGTGACTCCGCCAACATACTTCACTCTTATCATTTTGGCAAGAACAAGTGCAATCAACTTCCACATCTTGCACTAGTTCAAGAAGTCACAAACCCTCTTGTTGGTAAGACACGGGACAAGGTAACCTAAAAGTTTTCATGGACATCATCTTTTGTGTGCATCACTCTATGTCTATGGATATCCTTGTTTGTTCCTTGTGGGACTAACCCATGTAGGTATTGAAAGTGCAATTCACTCAAATGGATAGCTCCAAGAGATCTACATCAACATTGAGCATACACATCTTCAATATCTACATGAAGTCATCATCGACAGAACCCAAGGTTAGTTCATCCCTCTTAGGGGGGATATCACATCTAGGGGGAGCTTTACTCTAAGACTTGAGCTAAAGCAACTCTAAAGATGTGAACACAACAATGCTTTATGTAAAAGTGGTAACCCCACTTGGGCTTAAACGATGAGTATGACCTATGATCAAGTGTTCTCACTTGACTCCTAAGTCAATATACTCATACATAGATGACCTAGTCATCGCAAATTGCTTGATAGATGCTAGTATTGGTTGTGCATGCCTTGCCACATATTTCATTTGCCATCTTATTGTGTGAGCATGCTGGTTGCGTATTTTACTCGTTCGAGGACATCCACTTATTGTTTTGATTGTTCGGTTTTATTTCTTTTTGCCAAGTGGATGGACAAGAATGCCTAAGAACCTCCTCTAGCTAACTAAGATTTTCTCGTCTCAAACTCTATTCATGCTTCATCACAAAATTTGATCAAGTCAGATTCGAACCACTCTGTGTGAGGAGCGCTCGGAGTCCCCGATTCGTCATAGACTTAAACTTCCAAAACCTCTTTATGATTCTCGGTCTGACCGATACTCCACTTTCGGTCCTACCGAGATCATTAAGTTGATCTAGGTTTTCGATCTCGGTGCAACTGATTTGAACTTTTCGGTCACACCGAGTTTCAGTAACTGCACACAGTTATGAATCTCGGTGCCACCGAGTCGTTCCACTTGGTCACACTAACAGGGTCGGGCTATATATAGTCACGGGCAAAATTTGGAAATTTCTCCGAACCCCTTCGCCCGCACGATAGCCTGCTCTGCCCTCAAGGTCTCCGGATCGTCTTCTCGCCGCCAGCAGCCTCCAGTCGCTGGTATCCGTCGCCGTCAACGGGAATTCTGCCCCGCCGTTGCCGCCGTAGCAAGTCCCCGCCGAACTAGGGTATGGACTTGATCTCTGTGCTATTCCTCAATCTGATTCCTAGCACATTGTGATCATATTGATTCTTTCCACGTTTGAGAAACTTCTATCCAGTCAAAATGCCCGTAGATTAGGTTTGATTCGAAAATTCTAGGTTTAGGTTTCCGCCGAAACCATCTCGGACCCACCGAGTTGAAAAACTCGGTCCCACCGATTTGGCTTATGCCATTGCACAAGTGAGACTCGGTCTGACCGAGAATTACTTATCGGTGTGACCGATTTTTGAAATCAGTGAAACCCTAGCAGTCTCGGTGCCACCAAACTGTGACTCGGTCCTACCGAGTTCACTAGTTTAGGTTCCAAAACTGCTTCGGTATCACCGAGTTTGAAAATCGGTAGATCCGAGATGATTTCAGTAGGAAACTAAAACTATGTTTTTTGGATCATTCTTTTTGCAAAAATCTCTGCATTTTGTGATGCTCATCCTTTCTACCTCATCTATAATCTATTCACAGGGTCAGCAGTCATTGCAGCATATCTGCTCAAAGTGATAGCCACAATATGTCAAAGAAGCAAGTGGTGATGAGTGAGGGCACTAGTCCCTCCAGTTCATTTGATGAAGGCAGCAGGAGCACTCCTAGCAATTTGCCAAAGGCTCCCACGAGACAAAGGAATAAGAAAACTTCAGACTCCAAAGATAAGGACTATGTGGCAGAGGAAGAGGCCACTTCCAAGAGAATTGAGCCAGCTCAAGGCACTAAGCCAGGTCTGAAAATCAAAAGGCCAGCAGGCAGGCAGCCCATGTCAAAGGCTAGAGCCTCAACTGAGAAGCCCACTCCCCAAGAGCCAGTTGCAGCTGAGGGCAAGAAAATAAAGGAAAGGGTGAAGAAGACTATGGCTAGAGTGCTTGGCAAAGCTTCCATCATGGAAGAAGAAGAGGAAGAAGAGGTAGCTGCACCAGCGCCCAAGGCACCTAAGCTAATGGGTGATGCCATAAGGTCAGGGGCTACTGCATCTAAACCCAAAGCTGCCTCCAAGCCAAAACCAAAGAGGAATACAAGGAGCATTCCTGCAGCTGAAAAGAACAAGGCCCCAGTGCCTGAGACTATTGCTGAAGAAGAAGAAGAAAATGTCCTGAGAAAGCTAAAGCCCAAGATCCCAAACCACAACGATGCTCATCCTGTGGCTGAGGACATGAAGCTCAGGAGAGATTCAGGGCTGAGAAAGTGGAGAGACGCAGACCCGTATGCTTCAAGGAGAAGGACTGCCGTGGACTACATGTTTCACACCAAGGAGCAGCAGGATTTCTATGAGACTGTGCTGTTAGATAAGAAGCCCATTGTCTGTGATATGCGTTGGGTTGATTGGACATACATCAAGGACAATGAGGAGCACTATCCTGGAGTGCAAGACAGCTTCATAGCTTGTGGAGTAGCCGACTTTGTTGGGTAGAAGCTCACAAAGTGGAACGAGGAGCTTATCATGCAGTTCTACTCCACGGCTCACTTTTATCCAGATGGGAGGATCACATGGATGTCTGAGGGTACAAGGTACCAATCTACAGTGGCTGAGTGGGCACAGATCATTAATGCCCCAGAGGAGCAGGATGAAGACTTGGATATCTATGCCAAGAAGAAGATGGACCACAACTCCATGTCCAATATGTACAAGGAAATTCCCAATGAAGCTCTTGACACCTTCAAGTTTGGCTCTGTGCATTACCTTCTGTCAGGACTCCCGACGATCAATTGGATACTAAGGCACACCTTACTGCCCAAGTCTGGAGATCACAAGATGATCAGAGGCCATGCTATCAACTTGCTACATGTGTTTGATGTGCCTCAGAAGTTCAAGGTGATGAGCCTCATAGTGGAAACTATCAAGAGGACTGCAGCAGACCAGAAGAGGAGCTATGGATATGCCCCTCAGATTCAGGAGCTCATTAACTCCAAGATGGGCACGGGCATATATTTATTGGACAAGGAACATTTGCCCATCCGTCCAGATTTCGAGGACAATCAAGTTGTCATGACTGAGAACGAGCCATCATCTGCCCAAGGATTTGCAAAGAAGGAGAAGGCAAGGAAGGAGAAAGCTGCCAAGATGCCTACCTAAGAGGAGGCATCTGAATACTTCTTGAAGACTAAACAAGAGCAACTTGGTTACTTGATTGCATCCACGCTGAGGATTGAGCAAAGTCTGGCCACTCTCACTTAGAATCAGCAGAGCCTAGAGAGAATCATGGAACAGAAGTTCTATGACTTGGATGTCAAGGTAACAGAAATTCAGTCTACAGTGGAGCAGCTCCAGGAGGACATGCAGGAGAGGAGAGGCAGGACTACCACTCATACCTTTTCCAGAGTGCCACGAGGCTCGAGGTCATCTGCCGTGCCAGTTGCTGACACCAGAGCCACCACTTCAGCACCAGCTACAGCCTCAATTCCACCAGCTCCAGCATCTACTTCAGCTCCAACTCCAGCGACTACTTCAGCATCTACCGAAGTCTTCGTCCTTGAAGTGATCCGGACTCCACCACCACTAGAAGATCAAGCCTGAGCGTCAATCTAGTGCTATGCATTTTCTAGGAACTTTTTGGTAACTTGTTGCCAAAGGGGGAGAAGATGTATAGATCATAGGCTTCGAGAGAGAGAGTGTTGCTTTTCTCTCTTGCTTTATTTGGTGGTTTTTCGAACTTGCTTGCTTTTGAGTGATTGAGATACTATGCTTGTGAGACATTGATGATCATGTGTTTGATCATAAGCTACACTTAATGCTTGCTTAATGCTATTATCTTATCTATCTTGTGATCATTCATTATTCTTGGTGATGAGTGCATGTATTTCATTCTTATTTTTTTGAGCGCTCCACCAAGATGTATGTGACATGGAAGAGTAACCCATGACTCTAACTCTTTGTGCATTTGCAGTCCAAAGCAAATTTTAAATATGCACAAATTTAGGGGGAGCTCTTACTTATCACATACTTCTCAAAGCGACGATATATTTCATGCTTATTATCATTTGTCGAAGCTTTGATCTATGTGTTGTCATCAATTACCAAAAAGGGGGAGATTGAAACTGCAACTATCCCTAGGTGGTTTTGGTAATTCATAACAACATATAGCTCATTGAGCTAATGCTATTCCAAGATGATTATTTCAGGAAAGCTCAATGATTGGCATGGCATGGATGTGAAAGTGGAACCCTCAAAATGCTAAGGACAAAGGATTGGCTCAAGCTCAAAAGCTCAAGACTCTTCATTTTATATTTTAGTGATCCAAGATCACATTGAGTCCATAGGAAAAGCCAATACTATCAAGGAGGGTTGAGGTGTTGCTTAATGAGCCTCTTGCTCATGTGCTTAGTGATATGCTCCAAAACCCTCAACTACTTTACCATATCCACATATGACCTAAACCCTAAGCCAAACTCGGTCCTACCGATTCTTCCTATCCAACACCACCGAGTTTCACTTGTCATTAGCCACTGCCAAACCCTAGCAATTCGGTTCTACCGATAAGGATCTCGGTCTCACCGAGATGGGGTTGCAAACTCTCTGTTTCCCTTTCGTAACTTTTCGGTCTTACCGAAAGAGCGAATCGGTCCCACCGAGATTGCAATGTAAACTTAGTGTTTCCCCTTTGTAACTTTTCGGTCTCACCGAGTTCCACTCGGTCTCACCGAAAGAGCAAATCAGTCCCACCGAGTTTGCCTGACCAACTCTCTAGTTAGCTAATTACCAAATTCGGTCTCACCGAGTTTGTGTAATCGGTCTCACCGAGATTACGTTATGCCCAAACCCTAACCATATCGGTCCTACCGAGTTGCATGTCAGTCCCACCGAAAATCACTAACGGTCACTAGGTTTACATTTTCGGTCCGACCGAGCTTATTGATTCGGTCCCACCGAGATTGGAAAACTGTGTAACGGTTGGATTTTGTGTGGAGGCTATATATACCCCTCCACCTCCTTCTCATTCGAAGAGAGAGCCATCAGAACACACACACCATTCCAACTCATATGTTCTGAGAAAGAACCACCTACTCATGTGTTGAGACCAAGACATTCCATTCCTACCATATGAATCTTGATCTCTAGCCTTCCCAAGTTGCTTTCCACTCAAACCCTCTTTCCACCAAATCCAAATCCTATGAGAGAGAGTTGAGTGTTGGGGAGACTATCATTTGAAGCACAAGAGCAAGGAGTTCATTACCTACACACCATTTGTTACTTCTTGGAGAGTGGTGTCTCCTAGATTGGCTAGGTGTCACTTGGGATCCTCCGACAAGATTGTGGAGTTGAACCAAGGAGTTTGTAAGGGCAAGGAGATCGCCTACTTCGTGAAGATCTACCGCTAGTGAGGCAAGTCCTGTGTGGGCGATGGCCATGGTGGGATAGACAAGGTTGCTTCTTCGTGGACCCTTTGTGGGTGGTTGCTTCTTCGTGGACCCTTCGTGGGTGGAGCCCTGTGTGGACTCGCGCAACCGTTTCCCTTGGGTGGAGCCCTGTGTGGACTTGCGCAACCATTACCCTTCGTGGGTTGAAGTCTCCATCAACGTGGATGTAGGATAGCACCACCTATCCGAACCACGGGAAAAACATCCGTGTCTCCAATAGCGTTTGAATTCTCCAAACCCTTCCCTTTACATTCTCGCAAGTTGCATGCTTTACATTCCGCTGCCTATATACTCTTTGCATGCTTGCTTAAATTATGTGACGATTGCTTGACTTGTCCTAAATTAGCTAAAATCTGCCAAGAACTAAAATTCGGAAAAGGTTAAGTTTTATTTGGTCAAGTAGTCTAATCACCCCCCCCTAGACATACTTCCGATCCTACACTAGGGTTCCCTAGGGGAGGGGTGGCGGCCATAGGGGGAAACTCTAGATGGGTTTGGGCACCCCCACCCCTAGGAAACTTGCCCCCAAGCGGCCGCCCTAGGGTAGGCGCCCCCCTCTCCAGGTTACGTGAGATGGGGTGGGAGGGGCGCACATCCCCTTAGTGGGCTGGTGTGCCCCTCCCCTTGGCCCATAAGCCCCCCAACGCTTGTCGGGGCCTCCAAAACTCTTTTCGGTCACGCTGGTCGTCACCCGGTACTCCCAGGACAATTCCGGACTCCAATACCCTTCGTCCAATATATCGATCTTCACCTCCGGACCATTCCGGAGTTCCTCGTCATCTCCGAGATCTCATCTGGGACTCCAAACAACCTTCGGTAACCACAAACTATTCCAATTACAACTCTAGCATCACCGAACCTTTAGTGTGCAGACCCTAAGTGTTCGGGAACCATGCAGACATGACCGAGATACCTCTCCGGCCAAAAACCAGTAGCAGGATCTGGATACCCATATTTCTACCAAATGTTCCATGATGAACTCATCAGATGAATCACGATGCCAGGGATTCAATCAATCCCGCGTACAATTCCCTTTGTCTATCGGTATGTTAGTTGCCCGAGATTTGATCCTTGGTATCCCAGCAAGTATCTTTAGTCGTTACGTAACGCATGATCCCATGTCTAACTCCTTAGTAACGTTGAGCTCATTATGATTATGCATTACCGTGTGGGCCCAGAGATACCTCTCCGTCACACGGAGTGACAAATCCCAGTCTCGATTCGTGCCAACGCAACAGACACTTTCAGAGATACCTGTAGTGCACCTTTGTAGCCACCTAGTTACGTTGTGACGTTTGATACACCCAAAGCACTCCTACGGTATCTGGGAGTTGCACAATCTCATGGTCTAAGGAAATGATACTTGACATTAGAAAAGCTCTAGCGACCGAACTACACGATCTTGTTCTATGCTTAGGATTGGGTCTTATCCATCACATCATTCTCCCAATGATGTGATCCCATTATCAACGACATCCAATGTCCATGGTGAGGAAACCATAACCATCCATTGATCAATGAGCTAGTCAACTAGAGGATTACTATTGACATGTTGTGGTCTATGTATTCAGACATGTATTACGGTTTCCGGTTAATACAATTATAGCATGAACAATAGACAATTATCATGAACAAGAAAATATAATAATAACCATTTTATTATTTCCAATAGTCTCCCACTTGCACTAGAGTCAATAATCTAGTTCACATTGCCATGTGATTGACACTCATAGTTCATATCGCCATGTGACTAACACCCAAAGAGTTTACTAGAGTCAATAATCTAGTTCACATCGCCATGTGATTAACACCCAATAGATTACTAGACTCAATAATCTAGTTCACATCACCATGTGATTAACACTCAATGAGTTGTAGGGTTTGATCATGTTATGCTTACGAGAGAGGTTTTAGTCAACGGGTCTGCAACATTCAGATCCGTGTGTTCTTCACAAATCTCTATTTCATATTGTAGATGTTGCTACTATGCTCCATTTGGAGCTATTCCAAATGGTTGCTCCACTATACGTATCCTTTTGCTACTCAGAGTCATCCGGATAGGTGTTAAAGCTTGCATCGACGTAACCTTTTATGCCGAACTCTTCATCACCTCCATAATTGAGAAACATTTCCTTATTCCTAAGGACAAGTTTGAGTGTTGTCCAATGACCCACTCCTGGATCACTCTTATACCCCCTTTCCAGACACGTGGCAAGGCACATCGCAGTACACAACATGGAAAATCATATAGAGCCTATGGCTAAGGCATAGGGGACGACTTTTGTCCTTTCTCTTTCTTCTGCCGTGGTCGAGCTTCAAGTCTTAACTTCACACCTTAGAACTCAGGCAAGAACTCCTTTGACTGATCCATCTTGAACTCCTTCAAGATCATGTCAAGGTATGTGCTCTCTGAAAGTCTTATCAGGCGTCTTGATCTCTCTCTATAGATCTTGATACCCAACATGTAAGAATTTTTACACATGTCTTCCTTTGAAAAACTCCATTCAAACAACCCTTTATGCTTTCCAAAAATTCTACATCATTTCCGATCAGCAATATGTCATCCATATATACTTATCAAAATGTTGTAGTGCTCCCACTCACTTTCTTGTACAAGTTTCTCGCAAACTTTGTATAAATCCAAATGCTTTGATCACCTCATCAAAGCGTATGTTCCAACTCTGAGATGCTTGCTCCAGCCCATAGAAGGATTGCTGGAATTTGCATACATTTTAGCATCCTTAGGATCGACAAAACCTTCTGGTTGTATCACATACAACCTTTCCTCATGGAAACCATCAAGGAAACTTTGTTTTGACATCCATCTGCCAGATTTCGTAAATGAAAATGCAGCAACTGCTAACACAATTTTAACAGACTTTAGCATCGCTATTATTGAGAAAGTCTAATCACAGTCAACTCCTTGAACTTGTCGGAAACTTCTTTAAGGCAAGTCGAGATTCATAAATGGTGACATTACCATTAGCGTCTCTCTTCTTCTTAAAGATCCATTTATTCGCAATGGCTTGCCGATCATCGGGCAAGTCCACCAAAGTCCATACTTTGTTCTCATACATGGATCCTATCTCGGATTTCAAGGTTTCCAACCACTTTTGGAATCCGGGCCCACCATCGCTTCTCCATAGCTCATAGGCTCATTGTTTTCCAACAGATGACCTTTAAGACAGGGTTACCAATCAGAAGTTGTACGCACCCTTGTCGACCTATGAGGTTTGATAGTAACTTGATTTGAAGCTCCATGATCATCACCATTAGCTTTCTCTTCAACTAACGTAGGTGCCACATAAACATCTTTCTGTGCTGTGCAACTCTCTGGTTGAAGTGAAGGTTCAACAACCTCATGAAGTTCTATCTTCCTCCCACTCAATTCTTTCGAGAGAAGCTCTTTCTCGAGAATGGACATGTTCTTAGCGACAAACACTTTGCCCTCAGATCTGAGATAGAAGGTATACCCAATTGTCTTCTTTGGGTATTCTATGGAGACACAATTGTCCTCTTTGGGTTCGAGCTTTTCTGGCTGAAGCCCTTCGACATAAGCATCAGAGTCCCAAACTTTAAGAAATGACAACGTAGGTTTCTTGCCCAACCATAGCTCATACGGTGTCGTATCCATGGACCTTTGATGGTGCCCTATTTAAAGTGAATGTAGTTGTCTCTAATGCATAACCCCAAAATGATAGTGGTAGATCAGTAAGAGACATCATAGATCGCACCATATCCAATAGGGTGCGATTACGACGTTTGGACACACCATTACGCTATGGTGTTCCAGGTGGCATCAACTTTGAAACGATTCCACCTTGTCTTTAGTGACTACTAAACTCATAACTCAGATACTCTCCCCTTGATCAGATCATAGGAACTTGATCTTCTTATTATGATGATTCTCAACTTCTCTCTGAAATTGCTTGAACTTTTCAAATGTTTTAGACTTATGCTCCATTAAGTAAATATACCCATATCTACTCAATTCATCAGTGAAGGTGAGAAAATAATGATATCCACTGCGTGCATCAAAACTCATCGGACCGCACACATCAGCATGTATGATTTACAACAAGTCACTTGCCCGTTGCATTTTTACAAAGAAAACGGGGTTTTAGTCATCTTGCGAATGAGGCATGGTTCGCATGTGTCAAGTGATTCAAACTCAAGTGACTTCAAAGGTCCATCGGCATGGAAGTTCTTCATGCACTTTACACCAATATGACCTAACCAGCAGTGCCACAAGAATGTGGTACGATCATTATCAACTCTACATCTTTTGGCATCAGTGTTATGAACATGTGTATCACTACGACCGAGATTCAATAAACCATTCACATTGGGTGCATGACCATAGAAGGTATTATTCATGTAAAAATAAAAACCATTATTCTCTAACTTAAATGAATAACCGTATTGCAATAAACATGATCCAATCATGTTCATGCTCAACACAGACACCAAAAAAACATTTATCTAGGTTCAACACTAATCCCGAAGGTAGAGGGAGCGTGCGATGGTGATCACATCAACCTTGGAAACACTTCCAACACACATCGTCACCTCGCCCTTAGCTAGTCTCCGTTTATTCGATAGCTTTTGTTTTGAGTTACCAATATTAGCAACTGAACCGGTATCTAATACCCATGTGCTACTAGGAGTACTAGTAAGGTACACATTAATACCACATATATCAAATATACTTTTGTTGAAGTTGCCAACCTTCTTATCTACCAAGTATTTGAGGCAGTTCCTCTACCAGTGACCGTTCCCCTAATAGAAGCACTTCGTCTCGGGTTTGGGTTCTTGGGTTTCTTCACTGGAGCGGCAACTGGCTTGCCATTCATGAAGTTTCCCTTCTTGCCCTTGCCCTTCTTAAAACCAGTCGTCTTGTTAACCATCAACACTTGATGCTCCTTCTTGATTTCTACCTTCACGGCCTTAAGCACGACGAACAGCTCTGGGATCATCTTCCCTTGCATGTTATAGTTCATCACAAAACTCTAGAAGCTTGGTGATAGTGACTAGAGAACTTTGTCAATCACTCTCTTATCTGGAATATTAACTCCCACTTGATTCAAGCATTGAAGTACCAAGACATTATGAGCACATGCTCACTTGCTGAGCTATTCTCCCCCCATCTTGTAGGCAAGGATCTTGTTAGAGGTTTCAACCTCTCAACACGGGCATGAGCCTGAAATACCAATTTAGCTTTTGGAACATCTCATATGTTCTATGACGTTCAAAACGCTTTTGGAGCCCCGACTCTAAGCCGTAAAGCATGGCTCACTAAACTATCAGGTAGTCATCAAAACGTGTCTGCCAGATGTTCACAACATCCATAGACGATGCCAGAGGGGTTGGCACACCGAGCGGTGCATCAAGGACAAAAGTCTTCTATCTAGCAGTCAGGACAATCTTCAAACTACGGCCCTAGTCCGCACAATTGTTTACAATATCTTTCAACTCAGTCTTTCTCTAGGAACATATTAAAACAAGGAGCTAAAGCGTGAGCTATTTATCCACAACATAATTTGCAAAGACAATTTACGCTATGTTCATGATAATTAAGTTCATCTAATCAAATTATTTAATGAACTCCCACTCAGATAGACATCCCTCTAGTCATCTAAGTGATACATGATATGAATCGACTAGGTCGTGTCCGATCATCATGTGAGACAGACTAGTCATCAACGGTGAACATCTCCATGTTGATTGCATCTACTATACGACTCATGGTTGACCTTTCGGTCTCTTATGTTCTGAGGACATGTTTGTACATGTTAGGCTCGTCAAGTCAACCTAAGTGTTTCACATGTGTAAATCTAGCTTACACCCATTGTATGTGAACGTTAGTATCTATCACACCCTATCATCACGTGGTGCTTCAAAACAATGAACCTTCGCAACGGTGGACAGTTAGGGGGAACACATTTCTTGAAATTTTTAGTGAGGGATCATCTTATTTTATGATACCGTCGTTCTAAGCAAATAAGATGCAACCACGACAAAAATCACATGCAAATCATAAAGTGACATGATATGGCCAATATCATCTTGCGCCTTTGATCTCCATCTTCGAGGCGCGGCATGATCACCTTCGTCACCGGCATGACACCATGATCTCCATCATCGTGTCTTCATGAAGTTGTCTCGCCAACTATTACTTCTAATACTATGGCTAACGGTTAGCAATAAAGTAAAGTAATTACATGGAGTTTTTCATTGACACGCAGGTCATACAATAAATTAAGACAACTCCTATGGCTCCTGCCGGTTGTCATACTCATCGACATGCAAGTCGTGATTCCTATTACAAGAAAATGATCAATCTCATACATCACATATATATAATTCATCACATCCTTTTGGCCATATCACATTACATAGCATTCCCTGCAAAAACAAGATAGACGTCCTCTAAACGTTTCTTACCTATGCAAAAGCAACAATGGTGATATGCCAATTGCTATTTACCCTTCATAAAGACCCTTTTCATCGAATCCGATCCGACTAAAGTGGGAGAGACAGACACCCGCTAGCCACCTTATGCATCAAATGCATGTCAGTCGGTGGAACCAGTCTCACGCAAGCATACGTGTAAGGTCGGTCCGGGCCGCTTCATCCGACAATGCCGCCGAATCAAGATAAGACTAGTAACGGTAAGAAAATTGAACAAATCATCGCCCATAAGTACTTGTTTTCTACTCGTGCATAGAATCTACGCATAGACCTAGCTCATGATGCCCTTGTTAGGTAACATAGTAATAATTCAAAATTTTCCTATGTGTCACCAAGATAAATCTAGGAGATGCTGGCAATGAGAGATAAGGAGTGAATCTTCATACCCTTGAAGATCGGTAAGCAGAAGCGTTACAAGAACGCGGTCGATGGAGTCATACTCGCGGCGATTCAAATCGCAGAAGATCCGATCCAAGTGCCGAATGGACGGCACCTCCGCGTTCAACACATGTAGAGCCCGGGGACGTCTCCTCCTTCTTGATCCAGCAAGGGGAGAGGAAAATTTGAGGGAGAACTCCGGCAACACGACGGCGTGGTGGCGGTTGAGCTCGTGGTTCTCCGGCAGAGCTTCACTAAGTAGTACGGAGGAGGAGGAGGTGTTGGAGGAGGGAGGGGTGCGCCAGGGAAGGGGTGCGGCTGCCCTCTCTCCCCCTCACTATAAATAGCAGGAAGGGGGGAGGAGGCACTCTAGGTTCCCTAGGGGAGGGGCGGCGGCCACAGGGGAAACCCTAGATGGGTTTGGGCGCCCCCCCCCTTAGGAAACTTGCCCCAAGCCGGGAGGGGCGGCCACCCTAGGGTAGGAGCCCCCCATCTCCAGGTTACGTGAGATGGGGTGGGAGGGGCGCACAACCCCTTAGTGGGCTGGTGTGCCCCTCCCCTTGGCCCATAAGGCCCCCAACGATTGTCGGGGCCTCTGAAACTCCTTTCGGTCACGCGCGCTGGTCGTCACCCGGTTCTTCCAGAACAATTATGGACTCCAATACCATTCGGACCTCCAGAAAATTCCGGATTTCCTCGTCACGTCCGAGATCTCATCCAGGACTACGAACAACCTTCGATAACCACATAATATTCCCATTACAACTCTAGCATCACCGAACCTTTAGTGTGTAGACCCTATGGGTTCGGGGACCATGCAGACATCCCCGAGATACCTCTCTAGCCAATAACCAATAGTGGGGTCTGGATACTTGCCTTGATTCCCACATGTTCCATGATGATCTTATAGGATGAACCACAATATCGGGGATTCAATCAATCCCGTGTACAATTCCCTTTGTCTATCGGTATGTTACTTGCCCGAGATTCGATCGTCGGTATCCCCATACCTTGTTCAAACTCGTTACCGACAAGTCTCTTTACTCGTTCCGTAACGCACGATCCTGTGGCTAACTCCTTAGTCATGTTGGGCTCATTATGATGATGCATTACCAAGTGGGCCCATAGATACCTCTCTGTCACATGGAGTGACAAATACCAGTCTCAATTCGTGCCAACCCAACAAACACTTTTGGAGATACCTGTAGTGCACCTTTATAGCCACCTAGTTATGTTGTGACATTTGATACACCAAAAGCACTCCTACGGTATCCGGGAGTTGCACAAATCATGGTCTAAGGAAATGATACTTGACATTAGAAAAGCTCTAGCAAACTAACTACACGATCTTGTGCTATGCTTAGGATTAGGTCTTGTCCATCACATCATTCTCCCAATGATGTGATCCCGTTATCAACGACATCCAATGTCCATGGTCAAGAAACCGTAACCATCCATTAATCAACGAGCTAGTCAACTAGAGGCTTACTAGGGACATGTTGTGGTCTATGTATTCACACATGTATTACGGTTTCCAGTTAATACAATTATAGCATGAACAATAGACGATTATCATGAACAAGGAAATATAATAATAACCATTTTATTATTGCCTCTAGGGCATATTTCCAACATGACTATCTTTCACTAGCCATTAGGAACACACATATTGTCTCCTTTCATCCATATGTCTACCTCGATATTAGTTGCGGTATCTTCTATTGCGCACACACCATTTCACTTGAACTCCCACCCATGTAGTCCCATCATGATCTCTAGGGGATCTCTCTATCACAAACATACACTCTCTCCGCCCCATGTCTTTAGTTTCTCCATACGTCTCTCCCGACCTCTCCCCCTTGTTTGTCAAACCTCACTTGGCCACGTGCCAGGGGTCTTTCTCTCTCAGTTGCAAATAACCACACACTATCTCCTCACCTCGCTTCCGTTGTCAACGCTGCATGTGTGATATGTTTGCATAAGATACAGATGCTTTTTCTCTACCTTATCATGTGCTGTCCATGTTTCTTTCACACACGCACACACACTTTTTAGTCACTCTTTCTACTTCACACACACACACACTCTCTCTCTAGTTAGGTACTTGAAACGTCTCCATCGTATCTACTTTTCCAAACACTTTTGACCTTGTTTTGGACTCTAACTTGCATGATTTGAATGGAACTAACCCGGACTGATGTTGTTTTCAGCATAATTGCTATGGTGTTATTTTTGTGCAGAAATAAAAGTTCTCGAAATGACCTGAAACTTCACAGACAATATTTTTGGAATTTATAAAAAACACTGGCGAAAGAATCAACATCAGGGGCCCCACACCCTGTCCACGAGGTTGGGGGCGCGCCCACCCCATTGGGGCGCGCCCCCCATCTCATGGGCCCCCTGAGGCTCCACTGACCTCAACTCCAACTCTATATATTCATGTTTGGGGAGAAAAATCAGGGAGAAGGATTCATCGCATTTTAGGATCCGGAGCCGCCGCCAAGCCCTAATCTCTCTCGAGAGGGCTGATCTGGAGTCCGTTCGAGGCTCCGAAGAGGGGAATCTGTTGCCATCGTCATCATCAACCTTCCTCCATCACCAATTTCATGATGCTCACCGCCATGCGTGAGTAGGCTCGCTGGACGGTGATGAGTTGAATGTATCATGTAATCGAGTTAGTTTTGTTAGGGTTTGATCCCTAGTATCCATTATGTTCTGAGATTGATGTTGCTATGACTTTGCTATGCTTAATGCTTGTCACTAGGGCCCTAGTGCCATGATTTCAGATCTGAACCTATTATGTTTTCATGAATATATGTGAGTTCTTGATCCTATTTTGCAAGTCGCTAGTCATCTACTATGTGTTATGATCCAGTAACCCCGAAGTGACAATAATTGGGACCACTCCCGGTGATGACTATAGTTTGAGGAGTTCATGTATTCAATAAGTGTTAATGCTTTGTTCCGGTAATCTATTAAAAGGAGGCCTTAATATACCTTAGTTTCCAATAGGACCCCACTGCCACGGGAGAGTAGGACAAAATATGTCATGCAAGTTCTTGTCCATAAGCACGTATGACTATATTCGGAATACATGCCTACATCACATCGATGAACTGGAGCTAGTTCTGTGTCACCCTATGTTATAACTGTTGCATGAGGAATCACATCCGACATAATTATCTATCAATAATCCATTGCCTATGAGCTTTTCACATATTGATCTTTGCTTAGTTACTTTTCCGTTGCCACTGTTACAATCACTACAAAACCAATAGTATTACTTTTGCCACCATTACCGTTACTTCCATATTACTTTGCCACTAAATACTTCGTTGCAGCTATTAAGTCTTTTAGGTGCGGCTGATTTGACAACTCAACTGTTAATACTTGAGAATATTCTTTGGCTCCCCTTGTGTCGAATCAATAAATTTGGGTTGAATACTCTACCCTCGAAAACTGTTGCGGTCCCCTATACTTGTGGGTTATCAGTACTCTCTCACGTCCATAAGCATATGGATATTTTGAAAAGTCAAACCTCAGAAAAGTTTGACCAGGTATATGTGGACAAAAACATTTACATCTGGAATGATCATTAGATTCATCTCAACATGTACTTACCTCATACTATCATTTATCTTTGGTATTGTAGATATAAGTAATTTCTTTATGAACTTGGTCTAAGTTTCAAAAGTGTGACTTTAAAAAAAATATTGGCACTACATTATCAAACGAAGGGAGTAGCTCTTTCTCTCTCTCTACTATCTCTCACGGGCCTCCCCTCTCATTCGAACTCTCTATACTGAGGGATTATACGGTCACCGTGTCAGCATATAGCTTAGTATATTGTTTAGTTAACCAGTCAACCAGTCCACATGCTACCTTGTCAGCTCGTGTTCTTTATATTCGTGTGGTGGCCCATGTGGTAGTGGGTGAAAATAAGTAAACTAGAGGCCCATATGTCACGCGGTGAAGTGAACAAAGGTGAAACCACTCGGGGTAGCGCCCCACATGCTAGTAAATTGAGGGCACACTTCTTCCGCGTGAAGGATGCACTCGAGCACACTTCACCACTATGCGGCGGCATGCATAGAAGGGCGCACTTGCGCACACCCAGCACACAATACACACCAACAGACGTGTACTCCGGTGTCGCCGCCGGCTGAGATGGATGGTGAGCCAGCCAACAAGTGGAGGCAGCTTGAGCCGAAACCACATTCGGTGAGCCTGGACTTCATCAACCACCCCGATGACATGCTACTCGTCATCATCAGCCTCCTCCCCACCCAATCTGCCATGTGGACCACCCTGCTCTCCCGGTGGTGGAGCCCCTTCAGGTGCCGCATCCCCCTCAACCTCACCGTCGACAACTGCCTCTGCGACAGGGATTGCAAAAGCATGGCCACAATCTAAAAGACCATTTCATCGCACCCTAGGCCAGCCAGACGCCTTGACATCCGCATGTTCAGTACCAACTACAAGGTCCAAGACAAGTTCGACAAGTGGTTCTTATCCCCCGCCCTAGATCAGCTCGGGAGCTCAGGTTAGAAGCTGGATGATGTCACTCTCTAACGCTGTCCGCGCTCCGCCTCACGCAAAGCTGTGCCGCGCCAGCTTCAGATCCTGCTATTTTCCCCAGATTAATGCCGCGCCCGCCCTTCTTCTCCCTCAACTCAAGCAGCTCGACCTCTTCAACATTGGCATCTCGAAGAAGGCTATGGAGCACCTGCTCCACAGCTGTACTGTGCTCGAGTACCTTCATCTTCGACAGATCCACGGGCTCATTAGCCTCCACATCGCCTCGACAAATCTCCGATGGATTTATGTGTCTTGTAGGCCCCGCAACAAGACATCAATTGGGAAGATATCACTCCAACTGTTCCACATTATGGTCATTAAGAATGCGCCTTTCCTTGAGAGAATGCTTGTATCTGATCTCGAACGTCCAAAAAAATCAGGGTCATTGACGCGCCAAAATTGTCAGCGTTGGTGTACTCGTGTGCCAAATTCTCCAAACTCTTTATTGGATCCATAATCGTTCATGTACAACACTCATCTTCTTCTCCGTCTTATTGAAATTCACATTTTTAAATTTCTTCTTGACGTATTTACAACTATCATCCAGAAAATGATTCCCACCAGCTTGACCCAGTCTGTGCGCATAGTGAAGATCTTGGCAATGAAATCTATCGGCCCCAATCTGGATCAAGTTGTTGGATTCCTTACATGATTTCCGTGCATGGAGAAGCTACTCATCGAGGTGAAACTTCTTCCTATTAGTAATCGGTAATCACAAGGTAGCTCAATTTTTTCATCATTTTCCCAAATTACGATGACAAGTGTAGTGTTCAAAATTGCATCTACGCACTGCACCGAAAGAAATATTTTAGTATTTTTTTCTCACGGGATCACCTGCATCATTTTTTGTTGAACTACTAGTAGCCTTGGCTAGTCATAATGGCAAGGAACTTAGACTAGTAACTCTATGGTTACTCTAAGAGCAAGTACTACCTCCGTCCTGGTTTACTCTTCCTATTTTGTAGTATCGAAATTTGACCACAGATTCAACTATAAAAATCTTAATGCATGTCACTACAAATTATATTGTTGGATTCGTATTTGAACACAATTTCTAATGGTATACTTTTTGTTGACATGCATTGGCATTTTCTTAGGTAAATCTATGATCAAAATTTCACACTAAATACAAGGTAGTACAAAAGTCGGCTATAACGGCACTCCACTATGTAGGCCAAAACACATGACAAATTCACTTGTGGTGCATTTGGCATTAATGCCTCTCCATTGCTCACTTGGTGCCCCAATCTGGATCACCTACTTTGCTCCGGTGCCAAATTAACTCACACAATGAAAAAATACTTGCATGTGAGAGGGAGAGGACTTAGACAATAAAAAATCACTTGTTTGGGAGGGTGAGAGCATGGTGTAGTTGGTTTGATTGATTTGTTTATACATGTGGGTCTGTGTGCACATCGGTGCCAACTCTCTGACATCGCTAGAGAGGTGCCAAAATCTTTTGATTTGACATCGATGCATATTATGTGGCATACTTTTGAGAAACATGGCATCAGCCACATAGTGGAAGGCAACAAATGCCCAAGCTCTTCACGTGCTCCTAGGTAAATGAGAGGAAATAGAAAGAGAGAGAGAGAGTGAAAAAATATCACTAGCCTTGGAGCCAACACTATCGTATGAGCGAATGATATTGGTACCTCTTGATGACACGGCAAACTTATATAGCCAGTTTCTCTAATATGTTCTCTTCTTTTGCAGATAAAAAAGACCCGAAAGTGAAAAATGTGCTGCACTATAACAATCTCATTGAATGCCTTGATCTCCATCTTACAGAATTTGATCGAGTACCGGGGCAGCACATATGAGATTAAATTGGCTAGGTTCTTTGTTCTGGAGGCAAGTGTGCTGAAGGTAATGAAGTTTGGCGTTCTTTGTCACAACAATGAATGGCGTGCTGATCACCGCAAGGGTCTAAAACTAAATGAGAAAGTCTCCGTAGCTTCCTTTTTGAAACATCAAGTTGCCAGAGACGCATACAAAGCAAACATCTGTAGTTTTGCAAAAAGATGCCCGCACCTATTCCCTATTTACAAACAACTCCTTGTCTCTCACAATCAGCATTATCTCATCCCCAGTCCCCACCATATCTAGAAGGCAAGGGAACAATCTGGTGCAATGGCCATTGCCGGCGCCATCAACCCCCAATCTTTATGTTCCGTGCAATGCACGGGTGTCTTACTCATATAAGAAAAGGGTGGAGATACCCGTGGCAACGCAAGGGAAATTATGGCGAACACGGCTAGTTGTAAGCAGGCTAGCTCTACAGCCATGATGATAGTGACTGCACATGGTGAGGCTGACTTCGGTATGCCGAACACGGCGCCTACACTCAGGTGTCATCTTCGGCGCAGGGTCTTGTCACTTCACTGCGAGGAGTAATTTGACCAATGGGTAGTACAGTACTATTACAACATTGGTAGTACTACTACTAGTCTAGCACCACCGTCTGGATTTAGTAGTACTACCACGTCCATCTGGATTTAGTATTTGACTAGCAATATCTAGTAATGCACGTCACAAAAAATATACTACTCCCTCTGTAAATAAATACATGGAGTTCTGTTTTATTCATTTTTGAACGTAGTTCCCGATGATATTATACACTCCCCCTTCTGGTAGATGGCTCCAATATGAAGTCTCGTCAATCAGACTACTATTGTACTCATCGAGCGCTCAGCTTGGTAAGCTGCCAACAAAAAATTACAATCAAAGACTACTATTGTACTCCCTCCGTACTGGTGCATTAGGCACATTACGAAAACCAAATAATCCCAAAACTTTTAGGCGCGGTGCATTAACTACCCACCTCGTTCCCTGTTTTTGGCCACGAAAAAAGAAGTCACCCAACAGGAGACATGGCGTGTGTATGCATTGAACGACTTGAGACTACTTAGCACAACATTTTTGGTTACATACTTTAACATTTTATAAGTTAAATCAAAGGTCAAAACTTGGCGCAAAATGCAAAGGGGACCAATAAACCAGTAAACATCAAAGTTCTCTCATTTTGCCCGAACTTGGTCTCGGTGAGATGACTAGACTGCGCTGACACAGAGGGGGATGCGGCTTCAGTGATTTATTGCACCTGCCTTTGGGTGTATGACAGGTGGGCCCAATAGGTTGTTGGCCCATCTTTCATACAGCCAAAGGCAGGTGCAGTTAAGGAACTAGAGCTTAGTCCCACGGAGGGAGGGCCGAGGAGTAGATGGCCAACACACACGTGAATGCAACGCAGTCTGGACTTATCATATAGAGGCTCCTCACTAGTCCAACATATGAAATCCTACGCACATATGCACCCTAACAAACGGCAAGAGTGATCACTCCAATCGCAAGATCAGTTGACTAGAAGCTCGACCCATGGAGGCGATGAGTGCGAGAATCAGCCGGCTGTGCTAGATGGTCCACGACGCAGGCCTATGGCCTGACACCAATGAACATCTCCAGGTCGTCCTTGAGGCCGCCAAGGCGAGAGGCCTCTTGGACGACGGCTTCGTCTCCTTGTTCAATGAGGTCCTCGTCGGCTTCCTTGACAAGTTCACCATCATCAAGAAGCTCGCGGACGACCTTGACGTATGCCTCCAGCCCACACGCCCAGGCTCTGTGATGCCTGCCACCCTCAACGGCCTCTATGGTGACAACCTCTTCGACGCATTGGTCGCCATCGCACCGGAGAATGTCCACCTCGAGGTCGCGCTCGTCGTGCAGCGCCTGGTGCAGGAAGACACCATCGACATCATCACCCACATCTATGCACAGATCATCCACAAGGACTACCACATGCAAGGGGAGGACTATAGGACGCTGGCCTTCTTAGACCGCATGACATCCTTGGACGGCATTATTTAGAAGCACGTTGAGATCGCCGCCAACGCCGCTGCTCCTGACACGTCGGTTGGTGACCCGGCGCACTAGGGCGTGAGGATGTCGTTGATGGATCTGTAAGTATCTTTATCTTTCCGTCAAATCGATGTAGTACTACTAGTAATTATCTTATATTTCACATCAACTTCATAATTTTTATACGTACTCCATGCATGAACCACACCAGAACTAAACTTGTCATTACTCTAGGGAAAATCATTATTTCTATCTATCGGTCGCGCCATCGACCAGAACCAAATTTTACAAGTTACAAGTTCAAAAGGAAAAGTCTTTCATGTTCGCATTGCACCCCCACAAGGTTGGTACAGCACACCACTCAAGGGGGGATGTGTGTTGTGTTGCATTTTCACTTACACGTGGGACCGCAGTTGAGCAAACAGACTATCGGCAAACCTCCACCCAGCCCACCGCGCGATGGCTGAGAAAACAGGAGGGAGGTAGATGGTTGTGGCATGGACTCCAAGAAAATTGGTGTCAGATGGTACTCGTGTGGGTGGCATGTGGTGTACTGCTAGACGTGAATGCTAGTTATGGCCCATGCCAGCCAACTATATTGCGATGCTGGTTACGTAGAGCGAACAAATTATCTCTCCAGGAGTACGGTACACCACAAGTACTACTCACATTGTCGTAAAATTTCCTGGAGTCCGTGCTCAGCCCTCCTCTTTCTCTCTTCTCAGCCAGCCTGCAGACGTGCAGAACCCATTGTCTGTTTGCTCACATGTAGTCCCACATGTCAGTGAAAACGCAAGACGACCCACTGAACCTGCACATCTTTCACCTCGATGTGTTGGTGATGAAAAACAAATCCAATAAAGATCTTCGGTGGTCGCTTTTGGAGTTACTCAAGGGTAAGATTCTATTTATAGTTTAACCCAAGATGCACATCTTGTGGCTTCAACTAGCACTCCATTTCTTGCATGACATGACCTGGATGATGGATGTCCCACGTGTTGACAAAAGAAGGAAGAACTCAACCAAATATTCACCACATTTAGACCGGAGGAGTAGGAAACATGGCAAGCCTTGTGCCTACATCATACTACGTACAATCCCACCTCACGCAGTCACGCTATTGAAGGAAATATGCCCTAGAGGCAATAATAAAGTTATTATTTATATTTCCTTATATCATGATAAATGTTTATTATTCATGCTAGAATTGTATTAACCGGAAACTTAATACAAGTGTGAATACATAGACAAACAAATTGTCACTAGTATGCCTCTACTTGACTAGCTCGTTGAATCAATGATGGTTATGTTTCCTAACCATAGACATGAGTTTTCATTTGATTAACGGGATCACATCATTAGAGAATGATGTGATTGAGTTAACCGATCCATTATCTTAGCACGATGATCGTTTAGTTTGTTGCTATTGCTTTCTTCATGACTTATGCATGTTGCTAGGACTATGAGATTATGCAACTCCTGAATACCGGAGGAACACTTTGTGTGCTACCAAACATCACAATGTAACTGGGTGATTATAAAGGTGCTCTACAGGTGTCTCCGATGGTACTTGTTGAGTTGGCATAGATCAAGATTAGGATTTGTCACTCCGATTGTCGGAGAGGTATCTCCGGGCCCTCTCGGTAACGCACATAACTTTAAGACTTGCAAGCAATGCAACAAATGAGTTAGTTGCGTTATGATGTATTATGGAACGAGTAAAGAGACTTTCCGGTAACGAGATTAAACTAGGTATTGAGATACCGACGATCGAATGTCGGGCAAGTAACATTCCGATGACAAAGGGAACAACATATGTTGTTATGCGGTTTGACCGATAAAGATCTTTGTAGAATATGTAGGAGCCAATATGAGCATCCAGGTTCCGCTATTTTTTATTGACCGGAGACGAGTCTCGTTCATGTCTACATAGTTCTTGAACCCGTAGGGTTCGCACGCTTAACGTTCGGTGACGATCGGTAATATGAGTTTATGTGTTTTGATGTACTGAAGGTAGTTCAGAGTCCAGATGAGATCGGGGACATGACGAGGAGTCTTGAAATGGTCGAGACGTAATGATCGATATATTGGACAACTATATTCGGACATCGGAAAGGTTCTGAGTGATTCGGGTATTTTTCGGAGTACCGGAGAGTTACGGGAATTCGTCGGGGAGTATATGGGCCTTATTGGGCTTTAGAGAAAAGAGAGAGGGGATGTTGCGCGCCCCCAAGGACTAGTCCGAATTTGACTAGGGGGAGGGGAGGCTCCACCTCCTTCCTTCTCTTCTCTTTTCCCTTTTCTTCTCTCCTACTCCTACTACATGGAAGGGGGGGAATCCTACTCCCGGTGGGAGTAGGACTCCCCAGGGCGCGCCATAGGAGGGCTGGCCCTCCCCCCTCCTCCACTCCTTTATATACGTGGCCAGGGGGCACCCCATAGACACACAAGTTGATCATTGATCTTTTAGCCGTGTGCGGTGCCCCCCTCCACCATAATCCACCTCGGTCATATCGTAGTGGTGCTTAGGCGAAGCCCTGCATCGGTAGCTTCATCAACACCGTCATCATGCCGTCGTGCTGACGAAGCTCTCCCTCAAAGCTCTACTGGATCGTGAGTTCGCGGGACGTCACCGAGCTGAACATGTGCATATCGCGGAGGTGCCGTACGTTCGGTACTGAGGATTGGTCGATCATGAAGACATACGACTACATCAATCACGTTGTCATAACGCTTTCGCTTTCGGTCTACCAGGGTACATGGATAACACTCTCCCCTCTCATTGCTATGCATCACAATGATCTTGCGTGTGAGTAGGAAATCTTTTGAAATTACTGTGTTCCCCAACAGTGGTATCCGAGCCAGGTTTATGCGTAGATGTCATATGCATGAGTAGAACACAAAGGAGTTGTGGGAGTGGGTATATACATATTGCTTGCCGTCACCAGTTGATTCTTGATTCAGCGGCCCAGACCGACATGACGTGTACACTTACACGAGACTGGTTCTATCACCATGCTTCGCACATAGGTAGCTAGTGGGTGTTTGTTTCTCCAACTTCAGTTGAATCTGTTTCAATGAAGATGGTTCTTTCTGAAGATCAAAAAGCAATCACTATACTACGTTGTGGTTTTTGATGCGTAGGTAAGAACGGTTCCTTCTCAGCTCGTAGCAGCCACGTAAAACTTGCAACTACAAAGTAGAGGTCGTCTAACTTGTTTTTGCAGGGCATGTTGTGATGTGATATGGTCAAGACGTGATGAGATATAAATTATTGTATGAGATGTCATGTTTTGTTGAAGTTATCGGCAACTGGCATAAGCCTGATGGTTGTCTCTTTATTGCATAAGATGCAAGCGCCAAATAATTGCTTTGCTTTATTGCTATGCGATAGCAATAATTGCAAGAGCAATAGTTGGCGAGATGACCATGTGACGACACATTGATAGAGATCAATATGATGGAGATCATGGTGTCATGCCGGTGGCAATAGAGATCATGACGGTACTTTGGAGATGGATATCAAAGGTGCAAGATGATCATGGCCATATCATGTCACATGTTTTGATTGCATGTGATGTTTATTCTTTATGCATCTTATTTTTCTTAGTTCGGCGGTAGAATTATAAGATGATATCTCACTAAATTTCAAGTTAAAAATGTTCTCCCTGAGTATGCACCATTGCCAAAGTTTGTCGTGCCAAGACAACACGTGATGATTGGGTGTGATAAGCTCTACATTCACATACAACGGGTGCAAGCTAGTTTTGCACAAGTGGAATACTCGGGTTAAACTTGACGAGCCTAGCATATGCAGATATGGCCTCGGAACACTGGAGACCGAAAGGTCGAGCGTGAATAATATAGTAGATATGATCGACATAGTGATGTTCACCATTGAGAACTACTCCATCTCACGTGATGATCGGACATGGTTTAGTTGATTTGGATCACGTGATCATTTAGTTGACTAGAGGGATGTCTATCTAAGTGTGAGTTCTTAAGTAATATGATTAATTGAACTTTAATTTATCATGAACTTAGTCCTGATAGTATTTGCATATCTATGTTGTAGATCAATAGCTTGTGATGTAGCTCCCCATTTATTTTTTATATGTTCCTAGAGAAAAATAAGTTGAAATATGTTAGTAGCAATGATGCGGACTAGCTCCATGATCTCAAGATTATCCTCATTGCTGCGCAGAAGTATTATGTCCTTAATGCACCGCTAGGTGATGGACCTATTGCAGGAGCAAATACAGATGTTATGAACGTTTGACAAAGCTAGGTATGATGACTACTTGGTAGTTTAGTGCACCATGCTTTACGGCTTAGAACTGGGACGTCAAAAACATTTTGAACACCACAGAGCATATAAGACGTTCCAAGAGTTGAAATTGGTATTTCAGACTCATGCCCGAGTTGATAGGTATGAGACATCTAACAAGTACTTTGCCTACAAGATGGGGGAGAATAGCTCAACTGGTGAGCATGTGCTCAGATTGTCTGAGTACTACAATCAATTGAATCAAGTTGGAGTTAATCTTCCAGATAAGATAGTGATTGACAGAGTTCTCTAGTCACTATCACCAAGTTACTAGAACTTCGTGATGAACTATAATATGCAAGGGATAATGGAAACGATTCCCAAGCTCTTCGTGATGCTGAAATTGACGAAGGTAGAAATCAAGACAAGCATCAAGTGTTTATGGTTGACAAGACCACTAGTTTTAATTAAAAGGACAAGGGAAAGAAAGGGAACTTCAAGAATAATGGCAAGCAAGTTGCCACTCCCATGAAGAAAGCCAAAGCTAGACCCAAGTCTGAAACTGAGTGCTTCTGCTGCAAAGGAAATGGTCACTGGAAGTGGAACTGCCCTAGATACTTGGCGGATAAGAAGGATGGCAAAGTGAACAAAGGAATATTTGATATACATGTTATTGATGTGTACTTTACTAGTGTTTATAGCAAACCCCTCAGTATTTGATACTGGTTTAGTTGCTAAAAGTAGTAACTCAAAATGGGAGTTGCAAAATAAACAAAGACTAATTGAGGGCGAGGCGACAATGTGTGTTGGAAGTAATTCCAAGGTTGATAAGATCACCATCGCACACTCTCTTTAGCTTCGGGATTAGTGTTGAACCTAAAATAAATGTTATTTGGTGTTTGCATTGAGCATAATATGATTGGATCATGTTTATTGCAATACGGTTATTCATTTAGGTCAAAGAATAATTGTTATTCTGTTTACATGAATAAAACCTTATGTGGTCATACACCCAAGGTGAATGGTTTATCGAATCTCGATCGTAGTGATACACATATTTATAATATTGAAGCCAATAGATGCAAAGTTAATAATGATAGTGAAACTTATTTGTGGCACTGCCGTTTAAGTCATATTGGTGTAAAGCGCATGAAGAAATTCCATGCTGATGGGCTTTTGGAATCACTTGATTATGAATCACTTGATGCTTGCGAACCATGCCTCATGGGCAAGATGACTAAGACTCCATCCTCCGGAACAATGGAGCAAGCAACTGACTTATTGTAAATAATACATACTGATGTATGGGGTCCAATGAGTGTTGAGGCTCGCGGCGAGTATCGTTATTTTCTGACCTTCACAGATGATTTGAGCAGATATGGGTATATCTACTTGATGAAACATAAGTCTGATACATTTGAAAAGTTCAAAAAAAATTAGAGTGAAGTGGAAAATCATTGTAACAAGAAAATATAGTTTCTACGATCTGATCGTGGAGGAGAATATTTAAGTTACGAGTTTGGTCTTCATTTGAAACAATGTGGAATAGTTTCATAACTCATGCCACGTGGAACACCACAGCGTAATGGTGCATCCGAACATTGTAATCACACTTTACTAGATATGGTGCGATCTATGATGTCTCTTACTGATTTACCGCTATCGTTTTGGGGTTATGCATTAGAGACACCTGCATTCACGTTAAATAGGGCACCATCTAAATATGTTGAGATGACACCATATGAACTATGGTTTGGCAAGAAACCGAAGCTGTCATTTCATAAAGTTTGGGGTTGCGATGCTTATGTAAAAAAGTTTCAAACTGATAAGCTCGACCCCAAATCGGAGTAGTGCATCTTCATAGGACACCCAAAAGGTAACTGTTGGGTACACCTTCTATCACAGATCCGAAGGCAAGATATTTTGTTGATAAGAATGGATCCTTTCTAGAGAAGAAGTTTGTCTCGAAAGAAGTGAGTGGGAGGAATGTATAACTTGATAAGGTAATTGTACCTTCTCCTGAATTGGAAAGTAGTTCGTCACAGAATTCAGTTCTAGTGATCTCTACACCAATTAGTGACGAAGATCATGATGATGATCATGAAACTTCAGATCAAGTTACTACCGAACCTCGTATGTCAACCGGAGTACGGTCCGCACCAGAGTGGTACGGTAATCCTGTTCTGGAAGTCATGTTACTAGACCATGACGAACCTACAAACTATGAGGAAGCGATGACGAGCCCAGATTCCGCGAAATGGCTGGAGGCCATGAAATCTGAGATGGGATCCATGTATGAGAACAAAGTATGGATATTGATTGACTTGCCCGATGATCGATGAGTCATTAAGAATAAATGGATCTTCAAGGCGAGGACGGATGCTGATAGTAGTGTTACTATCTACAAAGCTCGAATTATCACAAAAATGTTTTCGACAAGTTCAAGGTGTTGACTACGATGAGATTTTCTCACTCGTATTGATGCTTAAAAGTCTGTCTGGATCATGTTAGCAGTTGCCGCATTTTATGAAATCTGGCAAATGGATGTCAAAACTATACTCCTTAATGGATTTCTTTAAGAAGAGTTGTATATGATGCACCAGAAGGTTTTGTCAATCCTAAAGGTGCTAACAAAGTGTGCAAGCTCCAACGATCCATCTATGGACTGGTGCAAGCATCTCAGAGTTGGAATATATAGTTTGATCAAGTGATCAAAGCATATGGTTTTCTATAGACTTGCGGTGACGCTTGTATTTACAAGAAAGTGAGTGGGAACACTACAAGGTTCCTGATAAGTATATGTAAATGACATATGGTTGATCGGAAATAATGTAGAATTTCCTGGAAAGCATAAAGGAGTGTTTGAAAGGAGTTTTTCAAAGAAAGACCTCGGTGAAGCTACTTACATATTGAGCATCAAGATCTATAGAGATAGATCAAGACACTTGACATATTTTCAGTGAGTACATACCTTGAAAAGATTTTGAAGTAGTTCAAAATGGAACAGTCAAAGAAGGAGTTCTTGCCTATGTGGCAAGGTGTGAAGTTGAGTAAAGACTCAAAACCCGACCACGACAGAAAATAGAAAGAGAATGAAAAGTCATTCCCCATGCCTCAGTCATAGGTTCTATAAAGTATGTCATGCTATGTACCATACCTTTTGTATACCATGCCTTGAGTTTGGCAAAGGAGTAGGATAGTGATCTAGGAGTAGATCACTGGACAACGGTCAAAATTATCGTTAGAGGACTAAGGAAATATTTCTTGGTTATGGAGGTGATAAAAGAGTTCGTCGTAAAGAGTTATGTCGATGCAAGCTTTTTACATCGATCTAGATGACTCTAAGTCTCGATATGGATACATATTTAAAGTGGGAGCACTTAGCTAGAGTAGCTCCGTGCAAAGCATTGTAGACATAGAAAATTTGCAAAATACATACGGCTCTGAATGTCGCAGACCTGTTGACTAAATTTCTCTCAAAAGCAAAACATGATCACTCTTTGGGTGTTAATCACATAGCGATGTGAACTAGATTATTGAGTCTAGTAAACCCTTTGGGTATTAGTCACATGGAGATGTGAACTAATCACATAAAGATGTGAACCAGATTATTGACTCTAGTGCAAGTGGGAGACTGAAGGAAATATGCCCTAGAGGCAATATTAGAGTTGTTATTTATATTTCCTTATATCATGATAAATGTTTATTATCCATGCTAGAATTGTATTAACCGGAAACTTAATACATGTGTGAATACATAGACAAACAGATTGTCACTAGTATCCCTCTACTTGACTAGCTCATTGAATCAATGATGGTTATGTTTCCTAACCATAGGCATGAGCTGTCATTTGATTAATGTGATCACATCATTAGAGAATGATGTGATTGACTTGACCCATCCGTTAGCTTAGCACTATGATCGTTTAGTTTGTTGCTATTGCTTTGTTCATGACTTATACATGTTCCTATGACTATGAGATTATGCCACTCCCGAATAACGGAGGAACACTTTGTGTGCTACCAAACGTCACAACGTAACTAGGTGATTATAAAGGTGCTCTATAGGTGTCTCCGATGGTACTTGGTGAGTTGGCATAGATCAAGATTAGGATTTGTCACTCTGATTGTCGAAGAGGTATCTCTGGGCCCTTTGGCAATGCACATCACTTTAAGCCTTGCAAGCAATGCAACTAATGAGTTAGTTGTGGGATGATGTATTACAAAACAAGTAAAGTGACTTGCTGGTAACGAGATTGAACTAGGTATTGAGATACCGACGATCGAATCTCGGGCAAGTAACATATTGATGACAAAGGGAACAACGTATGTGTCGGTGTTCTAGGAACGGGGGTCCCCAGACTTGCCTGCCTGTAGCCCATGGCGTGGCTCTGCGAGCGGGCCTGTACGGACCATCTTCACTAGCAAGGACTCAAGACCCTCGCGAGGGGCCAAGCCTCGTGAGGCGGATGAAAAAAGACCTCCTTAGGAGCGGCCTCACCAGGCTGGCTCGTGAGGGGCAGAGAGTTCAAGGCCAAGCAAACCTCATGAGGTTCCGATGACGTGAGCCATGACGACCAAGACCAGGCGGACGCTAGGCGAGCGCCAGCGTGCACAATGTCCTTGTTTCCTCTTCGGTGCTAAGGGAGTAGGTGCAGGCGCAGAGTACCGAGGTGTCAAGCAAAGGTTTCCATATCTGTGCAACAAGACGAAGACCAGAAGGACGGCAAGGCAGAGGTCACCGCGGAGCCCAAGACGGCATCACCACTAGAGCCTTTGACAGGCGAAGACCACTTTTGTCAGGATAACCTGTACTAGTTGTCCCCTTTTGAATTGGCCGTTGTTGGCTCCTTTCCCGATCAATATTTGGGGGGAGGACCAGGGCCTTTATAAATAGGACTAGTCACCACCATAGCGAGGAGGAGGCGATCCAATGGATCGAGATCGACTAGGACAACGACAAGCTCACCGAGCACAAGAACACCTCTCCTCATGAGGCTGTTCTTCCCCTTGTACTGTTCATCCTCAGCCCAAGGGGCAATCCACCACCACACACTGGAGTAGGGTATTACACCACAACGGTGGGCCGAATCAGTATAAATCTTGTGTCCCTTGTGTTGCGAGTTCGTTGAGTTAGCCCGCAAGATCTTAGTAAAGCTAGGACGTGGATCGGTAGGGGGAGATCTTCACGCGCACCCCATAGTTCGAGCCTTGATGGTTTTGCCCGAACCCGTGATCCGACATTTGGCATCCCAGGTAGGGGTGCACTGGAGCTTCTCTCCCGCCAGTGGATCCAGCGACGCTCTGCAGTTCCGATGTCCGGCGACTCAAGGACCAACGTCGACCGCTGGGCAGCCTGGCCAGCCTGGGCAGCGCAGCCTGCCTAGGAAGACCTAGAGATCTACATACCCCGGATGGTGGACCAGGAGTACGTGCTGGAAGATGACCCTGGCTCATTCCTCGAGCCGGTGCCTTTCAGGACCCCTCTAGAAGCCTCGCCAACCGCGACGGTGACAACAACTATAGGGTACCACTAATTCCTCAGGAGAAGGCTTACGCTAACCATGGTGCATGCAGGGGGGGTGGGGGGGTCAGGTCGCAGCAACATATGGCGGTCCCAGCTCGTCGGCCACCCTCCCGCCAAGGGGGGGCACGGTGGGGGCTGCAGGAAGGAAGCCGGGACGAAGGCCCTCCCCAGTGCCACGCGGAACAAGGCGTCCCCCGGAGGTAGGCCCTCTGCCGGGGAGGTGCTCCAGATCCTACCCCCAGCAGAGGACCCGTGGTCGCCGAGGGCGCCGCTGGTGTCCCCTCTGCCCTCGTTGGTGGCGTCCTGGTCTCTGGTTGTCCCGACGGTGTTAGGGGGTGGCGCAAGGTAGGGCCCTCGTCTAGCGATATTAAGTAAGGCTAACGAATGTGAAGATCGCCGCTTGTGACACTCTCATGTAATAACGAGTGGGGCTGTACACGCCCCGGAGTCTCAGGAGTGCTGCCCTCGGGCCTCGGGGGCTCCCTCCCATGACCTAGCAGCAACACTTAGCTCCGCGCTGGTGAGAAGACTTGAAGACAAGAAGACTAGACTAGGCGCTGGATGCGACCATTTGCTTTTAACCTCTTTTTTGTAGCCCTGCTATCTGTCTTTGGATTTAAGTTGGAGTTGAGTTTTCATTTGATGCACGCGGGGGGGTGACTTTTCTCGTTCGAGCGATTTCTTGTTGTCTGGTTCTTGCCTTATTTCGAAATTCACACCTATTGCTCGCCCCCCTCACGGGCTCCTCGCGAGTGGGGATGGGCAAGATGCACACGCGCCATGCACATTTAGCGCCGCGGCTAGAGCTCGCTTATCACGCGGCCCCCTCGGGCGTCTCGGCGAGTTCCTTCGGAGCTTTCAACCACACGAGCCAGTTTGGGCTCGTCCTTGCTAAGGTAAACCACAACAACAACTTCGCCCTAGGGCACGTGAGTCCACGAATATACATATTCAACTCGACCTACCAAGATAAAGACGATAGCAAATTTAAAAGAGGGGCTTCCCCTCCAAAAATGTTCTTACAACTTCAAGGACTACGCCCGAGCTTCTGTGTTCACGACAAATAGATGGGAAACACGGGATCAGTTAGACATGTCACTCGCCGTGTCCCCCGGATCGCCCTCAGATGCGTCGCTGGCATCGCCGCCACCATCGCTGGCGTCGCTGCCACCATCGATGGCATCACCATCACCTCCACCAGTGCCGCCATCACCATCGTCGACCACGTCGCCCGCGTCCGCCGCGACCACCACCCCGTCGTCATCGAAAGTGAAGGACCTGACCAGTGCGTCCACATTGTCTTCCACCCATAGCGACAGGTCGCCTCGGATGGCCTCGGGTACGGGAGTGATGGCGGCATCAAAGTCGAAGTTAGGGTCGGTGTTCTGGAGATGGCTGAAGACTCGGGAGAACGCACGTCGGAGCAGGCCGCGGCTCCTCTCTTCAACAAGTTGGCGAGCCCTCTTGGAATGGCTCTCTAGGCGCGTCACCACGTCGGCAAAGAAGCGGAGGTGGCTGACGTAGTCTTTCGCATGGGGATGAGGAGCATTCTCGTCGCAGATGTGGCCTAGGTCGGTGTTGGCCCTATTCCTAAGGTCCTGGAGCATGGGGGCGTGCACATGCTCCAACGTCCACTGCTGAAGCACTTCTTCCTTGTTCTATCGTGCGACGTACTTGGCATCGGCGACACGCTACCGAAGAGGGAGCAGATCGGCGTGGGTGGAAGCCAGCTCATCCTAGACCGAGGCCAGGGCAGTTGCGGCGGCCTCCTCGCGCCGCTCCACCTCGACTAACCTGGACTTGACGGGAGTAGTCGTACCAGCAGCCCCAGCTTCCATGAGCTTCAGCTTCAGGTCGTACCTGCTCTCGAGATCCGCCCGAGCCTCGGCCACTCAACCTCCTCCTGGGCCTTGGCAACTTGACGCTCCCTCATCTCTAGTCATTCAAGCTCAAGGCTATGCTCCACGGCTTCCAGCGCCTCCTCACGCTTCCAGATCTGTTCCTCTTCGGTGGGCGTCCCCCTCAACAACGCAAGGGCGGCCCTGCGTGCCTCCACTTACTGATCCAAGACGGTGCTCCAGGCTTGGAGCTCCCACGCTCACTTCTCCGCGGCCTCGCGTCGGCGGTCAGCTTCCCGAGCTCGGGAGCAGGCCTCACGGGAGGCTGCAAGGGAAGCCTCGGCCGTTGCACTATCGTGCTCGCACTGGTGGCGCCCGAGGTTGATGGCCACCTTCAGCTTATGCAGCTCGTCCACCAGCCGAAGACCCTCGTCCACGAGGCACGCGTCCACATCCACGAGCTCTTCACCAAACCGGTTCATCGCGCCAATCGCCTCCTGAAAGAGCTCATGGCAAACGATGCTCCTTTCTCGCGCCGACTTGAGCACGCTGCTGACTTCATCCTCCGCCGCGGGGACCACGGACGGGGCCTGAAGCGTCTCGCCCCCTTTCAGCAGGGGGCTGGGGGCTGGCATCCACCCATTTCCGGGACGGGCCTCGCGAGGGGCCCGGACAAGTGAAGGCCCGCTGCTTGAAGAAGACCCCAAGATCGAAGCCAACTAGTCGCCGTCCGCGACTAGAGGAGGATCCCTTGGCATGCTTGCCGTGCTCCGAACAAGGCCGCAAAGAAAAGACGGCGAAGGCGCGAGCTCGAGACACCTTGTCGACAGGACGGCTTCCCCGGTTGACTCCACACCATGAGTAGAGCATGGGCTTGAAGTGCTTGAGCCTAGCAGGAGAAGGGAGGCAAGAGGAGGTTGCTCCTCAGGAGATCTTGCGGCCTTGGCGGAAGGAATCCTGAAGAGATATCATCAGGAAGGGACGCAGCACATGAAGAATCACCAATATAAGGTACTTACTCATCGACGGCGATGTACTTTCTCCGCTTCAACGGCCCGAAGGTGCCGCTACTTGGGGACCCCTTCCTCTTGCGGAGCTCTTCGAAGTCCATGCAGAGCCGACCGAAGCACTGGACATGGCGCCCGGCACGAGGCGCAACTAGGGAAGCGCTCGAAGGGGCAGTCTCAGGAGCGCCAAGCTGAGGGGAGCCACCAGGCTCTGCCTCACAGCGACCTGTCAAGGTCTCAGGAGCCCCGGCCTTAGGAGATGTGGGTTGTGTAGCCTCCTCAACCGCCGCCCCAGGGCAAGAGTCGCGAGTTCCTGAGGATGATGCCTCAGGAGCCCTGGGCGGCATCAGCATCTCGGCACCTTCGCCATCAGCCCCCAACGGTGCTCGCCCACTTCATCCACACTTGGGGCGGGCTCAGCGCCAACGGCATGAAGAGGAACCACGACGATGGGGTTCTCACGAGGCCCCACGAGGCCGACTAGACGCAGGCCCCACTCATCAAAGGCAGGCATCTGCTACGCGTATGTCGCCTTGTTCAAGCAGCGGTACAGAAGGAAACTCTTCCTCGGCATGTCATCTGGCAGTGGGACACCCGTCAGGACCTCGAGCACTGTTCGGTGCGCCTCGAGGGGGAGACCGGACCCCTGAAGTCTCATGTGGTCCTTGCTGATGAGCAAGGCCCACATTTGTTGAGAGTGGCGCTGAAGCGGGGCGATCCGGCACAGGATGAACTCCTTCACAACCATAGGCGCAGTCACATCAAGGTCCTTGAGCCACCTCAGCCTGAGCCAGACAGGGGCAAGGCGTGAATTGGTAAGCCTTTGATGGCACCAACCGGAGCTGGGAATAGCGGGCGCTGACGGAGAAGAGAGCAGGGGGCTGAGCACTCTGACATCAAGAAATACACACCATGTCTGAAACCCACTCGTGGATGGTGGGAGCTCAAAGTCAATACCCGCGCCGGTCGTCACCGCCATGGCCTGAAAGCTCAGGCATCCTGAGCTCTGCTGGGGATCAATCAGGTGCAGCAAGAAGAAGTGGCAGACAAGGGCCACTGAAGGGGCAATGCCTACCATGGCCTCGCAAACAAAGGTGAAGACGGCGAGGAGGGTCACTGATTGAGGATCAAGGTGCAGCATGTGGATCTGATAATGGGCGAGCACTGCATTGAAGAAGGTGGAGAAAGGAGGAACCAAGCCATCCCAAAGGACGTCGATGAAGAACGGGACCTCTGTGGCCGTCCGGTCGATGCGAGCTCGAGATGCAGGCTAGGCCACCGTCCCTGCCCACTATTGAAGCAGGAGGCGAGCATGGGACGCACCTTGCCCATGGCCTCATTATTGAGAACCAGCTATCGGCCAATTGCGGGCTCGACGGCCGGGGGCGCACTGGCCGAAGACAGAGGCTTCTTCCCCTTATCTGCTTGCATCGGCACCATGGCGATGGAGTGAGCAGAGCTCAGGTCAGATTGGAAAGAGTAGCAGAGTCCGGGGGGAGCAGAAGAGTTGGACTAGTATGGTGCTAGTGATGGAAGAATAACTGTGTAGGTTGCGGTGGCCGCATAGCTAGGCGGATTCCATGGCAGCGTGTGGAAGTGGAGACGCCCACGTCCAGTCAACCACCATGCGTCGACCAAAGCCGCTTGCTATTGGGGGCCGTGGCGCTCCGTAATTACTCCTTTGGCTTCGCCTTGAAGCCAAGCCCGAGCGCGCCTTGGGCCCGGGGGCTACTGTCGGTGTTCTGGGAACATGGGTCCCCAGACATGCCTGCCTGCGGCCCATGGCATGGCTCTACGAGCGGGCCCGTACGACCCATCTTCACCAGCAAGGACTCAAGACCCTCGCGAGGGGCCAAGACTCACGAGGCGGATGACACAAGACCTCCTTAGGAGCGGCCTCACCAGGTTGGCTCGCGAGGGGCGGAGAGTTCAAGGCCAGGCAAACCGCGCAAGGTTCTGATGACGTGAGCCATGACGACCAAGGCCAAGCGGACGCCAGGCGAGCGCCAATGCGCATAGTGTCCTTATTTCCTCTTCGGTGCTAAGGGAGCAGGCGCAGGCGCGGAGTACTGAGGCGTCAAGCAAAGATTTCCATATCAGTGCAACAAGACCAAGACCAGAAGGACGACAAGGCGGAGGTCACCATGGAGCCCAAGACGGCGTCACCACCAGAGCCTTTGACAAGTGAAGACCACTTTTGTCAGGATACGCTGTACTAGTTGTCCCCTTTAGAATTGGCTGTTGTTGGCTCCCTTCCCGCTCAATATTTGGGGAGAGAACCAGGGCCTTTATAAATAGGACTAGCCACCACTATAGCGAGGAGGAGGAGATCCAACGGATCGAGATAGACCAAGACAACCACAAGCTCACCGAGCACAAGAACACCTCTCCTCAGGAGGCTGTTCTTCCCCTTGTATTGTTCATCCTCAGCCCAAGGGGGTATCCACCACCACACACTGGAGTAGGGTATTACACCACAACGGTGGCCCGAACCTGTATAAATCTTGTGTCCCTTGCGTTGCGAGTTCGACGAGTTAGCCCGCAAGATCTTATTAAAGCTAGGATGTGGATCGGTAGGGGGAGATCTTCGCGCGCACCCCAGAGTTCGAACCTTGAGGGTTTCGCCGGAACCCGTGATCCGACAGTATGTTGTTATGCACTTTGACTGATAAAGATCTTCATAGAATATGTAGGAGCCAATATGAGCATCCAGGTTCCGCTATTGGTTATTGACTGGAGATGAGTCTCGGTCATGTCTACATAGTTCTCAAACCCGTAGGGTCCGAATGCTAAACATTCAGTGACGATCGGTTATATGAGTTTATGTGCTTTGCTGTGCCGAAGGTAATTCGGATTCCCGGATGAGATCGGGGACATGACGAGGAGTCTCGAAATGGTCGAGACGTAAAGATCGATATATTGGACGACTATATTCGGACATCGGAAAGTTTCCAGTGATTCGGGTATTTTTTGGAGTATAGGAGAGTTACGGGAATTCGCCAGGGAATATATGGGCCTTATTGGGCTTTAGGGGAAAGAGAGAGGGGAGGATGCGCGCCCCCAAGGCCTAGTCCGAATTTTACTAGGGGAGGGCAGCGCCCCCTCCTTCCTTCTCTTCTCTTTTCCCTTTCCTTCCCTCCCCCTCCTACTACATGGAAGGGGGATATCCTACTCCCGGCGGGAGTAGGACTCCCCAGGGCGCACCATAGGAGGGCCGGCCCTCCCCCCTCCTCCACTCCTTTCTATACGTGGCCAGGGGGCACCCCATAGACACACAAGTTGATCATTGATCTTTTAGCCGTGTGCGGTGCTCCCGCTCCACCATAATCCACCTCGGTCATATCGTAGCGGTGCTTATGCGAAGCCATGCGTCGGTAGCTTCATCAACACCGTCATCACACCGTTGTGCTGACGAAGCTCTCCCTCGAAGCTCTACTAGATCATGAGTTCGCGGGACATCACCAAGCTGAACGTGTGCAGATCGCGGAGGTATCGTACGTTCGGTACTGAGGATCGGTCGATCGTGAAGACGTGCGACTACATCAACGGCGTTGTCATAACGCTTCCGCTTTCAGTCTACGAGGGTACATGGACGACACTCTCCCCTCTCATTGCTATGCATCACCATGATCTTGCGTGTGCATAGGTATTTTTTTGAAATTACTGTGTTCCCCAACAGCTATCACCAAATTTCTCGGCCTCTGCGCGACACCTAGCTCTAGTTGATCTAACTAGAACTAACTATTGTGCTGGCATACTCCAATATTAGGTTGGCTCTATGTGATGTGGCAAGTTCATATAACCGGATGTTGGTTATACTACTCGGTACTCACACTCGAAGAAGTGAGTCGAAAACCATTCATAAATTGAGTTTATGGCATGCATATGCAAATGTACCATTCATTACATACGACATGTTGGATTATAGATTAGTTCCAACAAAACATTCTAGTAAATACTAAAGTTTTCATCACACAACAAATAACAAGCAATGAAATGAACTTCATCTCAACCAATCCTTGGCGCTGGAAACGCTTGGTTTAAACCATAGGTAAGCCTCTGGGAAGGGCCAGCTATTGCCAATCTCGAGACCAACGCGGGACTGATCATCCAGGCTAAAGCGGCCTATATTAGGACGCATATTGTGATAGCCACGGTAGGGAACCATAGCAATGTCCGACGTATAGATACAGTTGCTTCTCACAAATGGTAGTAACGTTGTGCAAACAGTAGCTGGATTGCCTTTCACCATCAGTGGATAGTTTAGTCCAAGGAAGAGCGAGTTTTCTCCAAGACTATCAATAGTGAACCAGGGAAAAGGTGCTGGCACTAGCACACTAGTATCCTTACCGAATACCCTACAACGGATGTTGGAATAGGTTCGGAGAGTGCGACCATGGGAGACAACAGCTGCTTCCTTAGTAACATCAGCAGTGCCCTGTATACAGACAAGAAGAGGTGATCCATCGGAATAAGTTGTCAGCGCCACTGAGTATATAGTTCCTGCTCGCCCTCATGCTCGTGATCGTCAACATCATCATCGCCCCCTTGGTTATAAAACTTTTCAAGTATAGGTGGTGGAATGTTCATAGGACCTTGGAAACACAAGAAGGTTAATTAGTAAAGGGAAACTAGCTAACCCGCATGCATGTGGATGAAACAATTATAATTACGTTGGAAGACAAACATGCCGAAAGCATCCGAATTCCATGCAAAAACAGTGCCATGAGTGGTGGTAGCAAACAGAAGACCCTCCCATTAAATTGCATCATAGTACACATCCGTGTACAATAACTGCTTTTTGAGCAATATCCATGGAGGCGTGGAAGTAAGGACGGCAACAAGCTTGTCGAAGATAGCAACAACTTGATAGTTCGTGTAATCCCAAGAGTGGTTGGGAACTCGACAAATTGCTATCTTCTGTAGACGACAATCACGATGATCGTACTTGAACGTATGTAGACCATCTGTGTGAAAAACCTCTGGGCACTCTGAGATTTTTTGAAGTGGAATCCGGTGATGAGTGTACACTTTCACAAGTTCCCACTCGCATTTGTGCCCAATATAAACAACCCAATCTCCATTTGCACCTGCCCAGGCCTTAACTGTAAGAGATGGCATCTTAGCATCACACATATCATTATCAAGCGACATCGACCTGCACAAGGCGATGCTTCCGTCGTCCGTGCGCCAGCGAGCAGGGTCATGGCGAAGAAGATAGGGGAGATCAAACCGCTCCTAGACCATTGGGTTCTTTATAATGATGTTATTAGTTGAGTCGAGAATGGCCTTGAATGAACTTGTCGTGCTAGCCGACGTGATGACGTCGCACCGATCAATGAGTTCATCCACCATGCCATCTTTCAGAACGGGGCAAGAATAACGGGGTCGTTTCTGGCCTGTTCCCTCCATGGAGAAGACGATCGAACAATGGCAGAAGGAAGGGTGAAAGCAAATGGAAGACGGAGGAAGAGAGTGCGACAGCAGTTCCAAATCAAGGGGAAAGGCAAAGAGGCGATGGACGGTTGCCACGGTACACGAAGAGGATAGTGGGGAGCGGACGGTTGCCATTGAGGTCACACACTAAAGACAAGGCCATCCTATCAGACCTAGCGCCCGTGCGGGACGGCCTCCGTCCCCCACACGAGCAAAGCCACTTCGCACCCCACACGGTTGGTCCGCCACGCTGCTAGCGGAACGCGTGCTGTCTTGCATCTTCATTTAGGACAACTCTAGCGCGTGCAGCTCGAACGCACGCTCGCCCAGCCCCCTTTCCCTCTACGCCCTCGAGCTACCCAACCACGGCTAGCACTTTCACTACGGGAAACAGCTAATTTGCCGTCAATAGGCAGCTTTGCTGTCAGCTTTTCGTCAGGCAAGACGACAAAGAAAGGGTTTGCCGTCATCAATAGATGGCAAAGAAAAACTGACGGTAAAATATACTTTGCCGTCTGTGGAAAAAAACACAGACGGCGAAGAGCTCACTTTGCCGTCTGCAATAAAAAACACAGACAGCAAACATCTTTGCCGTCTACATTTTTTATTACAGACGGCAAAATATACACTTTGCCGTCTGTAATAAAAAATTACACACGGCAAATATCTTTGCCGTCTGTGTTTTCTATTGCAGACGACAAAGTATGCTCTTTGCCGTCTGTAATAAAAAAATCATAGACGGCAAAGAAGAAGCACATCACGCGGATCGATCCCACGGATCGATGACGTGTCAGCCCATCCAAAACCCACCAGCCCCACCTACCCATCCTAACACACGCACTACCTAGCCAGGCCCACCCACCCACTAACCCACACCCCACCCCATCCACCCACGCACACTACACACCACACACCCACTAACCCACGCCCCACCCCACCCACACAAGCACACTACACACCACACAACAGATCTAGCAGACATCCATGGCCGGCGCAGGCGAGCAGGGAGGTAGTGGCCCCGCCTCTACTCGCAACCGGCGTGGCCGGCCCCGCCTCCAGTCGCTTACGGTCCAGCCGGCCCCTCCATCGCCCGTCGGCTCCGCTGTGCCGGCCCGGTGCCCGCCCAGCACGGTCGGCCCCGCCTCCAGTCACCTCCGGCGCACCGGCCTGTTGCCCATCGCCTCCACTGTGCCGGCCAGGTGCCCCGTCGCCCAGGCGCGGTCGCCCTTCTCCCCTTGCCTCCGCCGCGCCGGCCTCCAGTCGCCACCTCCACCAGAAGCGTCCGTCCGCGTCCGCCGCCCGTCGACCACGGACTCCCAGCGGCCGGCCACCATACACCGCGGCCCGAGCTCTTCTCCCTTTCCTCATTTATTTCCCTCTCACACGAAGTTCTCTCTTCCGCAGGAGCTGGCCATGGAGGTCCTTCACGCTGCCGCTGCCTGAGCTCTTGATGTCGCGCACGACCCTGCAGATCCGGTCGAGGTCGAGCAGCCATCGCCGGATCTGATGCCCATGACCCCGCCAGACCTCCCTGCCTCGCCATGTCAGCACCGCCGCACCCCAGCCACACCGCCGGCCCTGCCTTGCCCAGGAGAAGACGAAGACTCGATTGCTTTTTTACAATTTTTTGTAAGGTTCTTCTTGCAAGAAAGAAGGACTCATTTATTGTTTTTCTATATGGAGGTCCTTCATGTAAAGTGTAACCATCGCATATGTATAAGCACTTAAGCAGTTCCTTGTTTGTATGTTTCCTTCACCGCGTACATTTCTTCAGTCCACATGTGCATTGTGTATGGATATTGTATACAGATTAGATATTTTTTATTAAAAAAATCTTTGCTTTGCCGTCTGGGCATACAAGGAAGACAACAAAGACATAGCGTAACTGACAGCAAAGTACTTGACGCCGTCCGTCAACGCGACCGCTCCGTCTGTTGGCATATTTTGCCGTCTAGCTAGTCTGCTGATGGCAAACCATATTGACAGATGGCAAACTCTTTGCCGTCATCCCGACAAACAGTAGATGGAAAAGTATTCTTTGCCGATTTATCTTTGCCTTCTGACTTTGTCGTCTGCTTCCTGACGGCAAAGTCTTTGCCGTCTAGAATTAGGTCTTTGCCGTCTATGATCCACAGATGGCGAATTACCTGTTTCCTGTAGTGTTTTGCGCACCCGACGGCCGGGTTTCGAGCGGATCCGGTAGGGCTTGATCTCGCCCGGCTGTGGGAGGCCGCCCCGCGCCATGGACTGGCCGGGCACCGGGCCGGAAGGCCCCAGCAAGGCTGCAAGGCGGTATGAAGGTACCGACTCCTCTAGTCGCTCGGATCTACACGGTCGGCGGTCCACCGGCAGATACATGAATGCCGGTCGTCCGGGCTCGGTGCTGGCCCAAAAGCTTGTCGGCGCACTGTTGCCACTCATTATGTGCGAAGACTGCCCAAAGAAGGTCTTGTGCCGCGTGTCTACAATGCCGGAACTTCCCGGATGGGTGTTCATCAAGTGCTCAACCGATGGGGTATGTGCTACTTTAGCTTCAGTTCTGCTCTCGGATTTGACTAGTTCTGCTAACTTAAAATTTTATTGTGTAGAATGGATGCAAGTTTTGGTATTGGGAAGAAGAGTACATCGATATATTGATAGAGCGCAATTTAGTAGATGTTCGTGCACTTTTAGCTACCATAGAGTCTAGAGATGAGACTAGTGCACTTGTTGATAGAACAGAGGCTAGACATGAGACTGGATGCGAGGAAGCAACGTCTACTTCTTTACACTCCAAGAAGAAAGAAACACACAAGATCGAGCCTCCGTAGATCAACAATGAATCCATCGAGAAGGCACTAATCCAACTTACAGGAGCAATTATGGAAGTTGGATATCTTCTAAAATGTATTCTTGTGGTACTTGTTTTCTTTAGTCTTGCTTTTCTAGTCAAAATTTGGTGATTTATTTCCATGTACCAAAAATCAATGATGAAAAAAGTTATGTGTTTGGAAAGAAAAATGTACGCAGATGGGATGCGGCCGTGTGTTGGGCGCACGACCACCGCATCTGAGAAATGGCCCGGACACAACCCCATTTCCCTACCCAAACAGATAGAATCCGGGCAAAACGAACATCCGTTTGGGGTCGTGTAGTGGAGTTGGCCTTACAAGTGGGACCCAGTTGAGGAAACCGACTATCGGCAAACCCCCACCTCGCCTGCCGCGCGATGTCTCAGTTAGAGAAACGAGAAGGTTAAAGAGATAGTTGTAGCACATACTCCAAGAAATATGGTGTCAGATGGAAGTGGTGCTAGTGGCGTGTGTTGTACTCGTGGACGCGAATGCTTGTTCTTGCCCATGCCATCCTACTACTCCCTCCGTTCCAAAATATAGCACACCCACGCTTTTCGAGGTTCAAATTTGACCATAAATTTAATCAACGAGATCGATTGTGGCGGGAGCAAATATTATACCAGTGAATTCGTATTCAAAAGAAGTTTTCAAATATATATTTTTGCTCCCACCACAGTCTGTCTCGTTGGTTAAATTTATGGTCAAAGTTGAAGCATGAAAACCAACGACGCACTATATTTTGGAACAAAGGGAGTATATATCGAGGATTCGAGGTGCTAGTTACGTGCAGTGAGCACATTAAACATATGGCCTACCTCACACTATGGCCAAATTTCCTAGAGTCTGTGCTAGGTTAAAAAGGGTTCTTTGGGAGGGTGGGTTGCTGGTCTCAAGTTTAAAACTTGTTGTATTACGTGTACGTAGACATAGAGATAGTGCAGCAGTTTTGAAAGTTTGAACCCAAACATCAGAATGCAATTTCCACGGTTGATTGGACTCGTCCCAGGACCTAGGATGATGGGATACGCAGCTAAAGTAAAAACACTCGCCCGACGGATGAAACATGTGAAGCTAGTTGTAACGCCCTCGATGTGGCTATATCTCCCACGTGTCGAAGCACGACTTAGAGCCATAACCGCATTGAAAGCAATGTCGCAAGTGAGGTAATCTTCACACAACCCATGTAATACATAAGGGAAAAAGATACATAGTTGGCTTACACTCGCCATGTTGCACAAATATCATAAATAACATTACATTCATCCAAATACACTCAAGGTCCAACTACGGAACCAAAAAGAAGATAAACCCCAAATGCAACATAGTCCCCGATCGTCCGAACTGGGCTCCACTACTGATCAACTGAAACGAAACAACACAATGAACAAGATCTTCATCGAGCTCCTCCTTGAGCTGGGTTGCGGCACCTGCACGGTATCATCGGCACCTACAAACTGGTTTTGGAAGTATCTGTGAGTCACGGGGACTCAGCAATCTCACACCCTCGCGATCAAGACTATTAAAGCTTAAGGGAAGGGTAAAAGGTATGAGGTGGAGCTGCAGCAAGGACTAGCATATATGGTGGCTAACATACGCAAATGAGAGCGAGAAGAGAAGGCAAAAGCACGGTCGAACAACTATGATCAAGAAGTGGTCCTAGAATAACCTACGTCAAGCATTACTCAACACCGTGTTCACTTCCCGGAATCCGCCGAGAAGAGACCATCATGGCTACACACGCGGTTGGTGCATTATAATTAAGTTAAGTTTCATGTTATCTACAACCAGACATTAACAAAGTCCCATCTGCCCATAACAGCGGGCACGGCTTTCGAAAGTTCAAATCCCTGCAGGGGAGTCACAACATATCCAAGCGCAAGCTCTCACGGTCAACGAAGGATATTCCTTCTCCCAAGACAATCCGATCAGACTCGGCATCCCAGTTACAAGACATCTCGACAATGGTAAAACTAAACCAGCAAAGCCACCCGAATGTGCTGACAAATCCCGATAGGAGCTGCACATATCTCGTTCTTAGGACACACCGGATTGTCCAAGGTTTCGGTAGGCCAGCCCAGAGTTGCCCCTGGTGGCCACCGACAGCTGACAGGTTGGACCAACACTCAGAGGAGCACCGGCCCGGGGGTTTAAATAAAGATGACCCTTGAGTCTGCGGAACCCAAGGGAAAAAAGGCTAGGTGGCGAATGGTAAACCCAATGTTGGGCATTGCTGGAGGAGTTTTATTCAAGGCGAACTATCAAGGGGTTCCCATTATAACCCAACCGTGTAAGGAACGCAAAATCCGGGAACATAACACCGATATGACGGAAACTAGGGCGGCAAGAGTGAAACAAAATACCAGGCATAAGGCCGAGCCTCCCACCCTTTACCACATATATAGGTGCATTAAGATAAACAAGATAATATTGTGATAACCCAACAAGAAAACATGTTCCAACAAGGAACGATCTCCAATCTTCACCTGCAACTGGCAACGCTATAAGAGGGGCTGAGCAAAGCGGTAACATAGCCAAACAATGGTTTGCAAGGACATGGTGGGTTAGAGGTTTGACATGGAAATATGGGAGGCATGGTAAGCAAGTGGTAGGTACCGTAGCATAGGCATAGCAACAGAGCGAGCATCTAGCAAGCAAAGATAGAAGTGATTTCAAGCGTATGGTCATCTTGCCCGCAAAGTTCTCTGAGAAGATGAAAAGCTTGATCCTCGTAAACATACTCAATGGGCTCCTCAAACACGAACTCGTCTCCCGGATCTACCCAAATCAAGAGAACAAGCAAAAGGGAGACACAATCAACCACGTGCAATGCTCAAGCAACACGATGCAAGACATGGTATGATATGCGGGATGCGGTATGCGATGCATATGCATGGTTTGGAAAGGAAAGCTTGAACCTGGCATCAACATGGAAATCCAAGAGTGCCACTGGAAAGAGGAGTTGATTTCGGTCGAAATTGATATAAAGATCACCGGAATCGGATGCACGGTTTGGAAATGGCAAGCAAAACAAATATGGCACCGGTCTGCGATTAACAACAAGTGGCCATCTAAATGCATCAAGATAAATAAGATACTGCACACAAACATAGCAACAAAATACATGGCAGGGATCCACTCAAGATGCTTCACAAAAGATGAACACTGAGCTACGGCTAATCCACTCAATAACAGGTTCAAACAAGCATGGCAAAAGTGCAAAAGATAACAGGTTTCAGACTTAGTGAAATTAACATGTCAGGAATTTAACATCAGGACGCAATGTTTAGAGCACGATAACTACATGCTATAGGAACATATCATGGCAAAGCAAGGCGTGGCATGAAGCTACTCAAATCATAAAACAAAAGTTCCTTATTGACCATAAGCCAAAAGGGATCAAAAATAAAATTGGAACCACGTGAACATAGCAATTTGTAGGATCGGAAGTATGTCTAGAGGGGGGGTGATTAGACTACTTGACCAAGTAAAAACTTAACCTTTTCCCAATTTTAGTTCTTGGCAGATTTTAGCTAATTTAGGACAAGTCAAGCAATTGTCACATAATTCAAGCAAGCATGCAAAGAGTATATAGGCAGCGGAAAGTAAAGCATGCAACTTGAGAGAATGTAAAGGGAAGGGTTTGGAGAATTCAAACGCTATTGGAGACACGGATGTTTTTCCCGTGGTTCGGATAGGTGGTGCTATCCTACATCCACGTTGATGGAGACTTCAACCCACGAAGGGTAACAGTTGCGCGAGTCCACACAGGGCTCCACCCAAGGGCAACGGTTGCGCGAGTCCACACAGGGCTCCACCCACGAAGGGTCCACGAAGAAGCAACCACCCACAAAGGGTCCACGAAGAAGCAACCTTGTCTATCCCACCATGGCCATCGCCCACATAGGACTTGCCTCACTAGCGGTAGATCTTCATGAAGTAGGCGATCTCCTTGCCCTTACAAACTCCTTGGTTCAACTCCACAATCTTGTCGGAGGCTCCCAAGTGACACCTAGCCAATCTAGGAGACACCACTCTCCAAGAAGTAACAAATGGTGTGTAGGTAATGAACTCCTTGCTCTTGTGCTTCAAATGATAGTCTCCCCAACACTCAACTCTCTCTCATAGGATTTGGATTTGGTGGAAAGAGGGTTTGAGTGGAAAGCAACTTGGGAAGGCTAGAGATCAAGATTCATATGGTAGGAATGGAATGTCTTGGTCTCAACACATGAGTAGGTGGTTCTTTCTCAGAACATATGAGTTGGAATGGTGTGTGTGTTCTGATGGCTCTCTCATCGAATGAGAAGGAGGTGGAGGGGTATATATAGCCTCCACACAAAATCCAACCGTTACACAGTTTTCCAATCTCGGTGGGACCGAATCAATAAGCTCGGTCGGACCGAAAATGTAAACCTAGTGACCGTTAGTGATTTTCGGTGGGACTGACATGCAACTCGGTAGGACCGATATGGTTAGGGTTTGGGCATAACGTAATCTCAGTGAGACCGATTACACAAACTTGGTGAGACCGAATTTGGTAATTAGCTAACCAGAGAGTTGGTCAGGCAAACTCGGTGGGACCGATTTGCTCTTTCGGTGAGACCGAGTGGAACTCGGTGAGACCGAAAAGTTACAAAGGGGAAACACTGAGTTTACATTGCAATCTCGGTGGGACCGATTCGCTCTTTCGGTGGGACCGAAAAGTTACGAAAGGGAAACAGAGAGTTTGCAACCCCATCTCGGTGAGACCGAGATCCTTATCGGTAGAACCGAATGCTAGGGTTTGGCAGTGGCTAATGACAAGTGAAACTCGGTGGTGCCGGATAGGAAGAATCGGTAGGACCGAGTTTGGCTTAGGGTTTAGGTCATATGTGGATATGGGAAAGTAGTTGAGGGTTTTGGAGCATATCACTAAGCACATGAAGCAAGAGGCTCATTAAGCAACACCTCATCCCTCCTTGATAGTATTGGCTTTTCCTATGGACTCAATGTGATCTTGGATCACTAAAATATAAAATGAAGAGTCTTGAGCTTTTGAGCTTGAGCCAATCCTTTGTCCTTAGCATTTTGAGGGTTCCACTTTCACATCCATGCCATGCCAATCATTGAGCTTTCCTGAAATAATCATCTTGGAATAGCATTAGCTCAATGAGCTATATGTTGTTATGAATTACCGAAACCACCTAAGGATAGTTGCACTTTCACAATTTATGATAACAGATTCAGACTTAGTGAAAAACTAGAACATGGCAAAACAGATATCAAATGGGCATGTTTACGAGATCGATGCACTCACCACAAGGAAAGGCATGAAAACCTAAGCATACACCCAGCAAGTAGACATGGCATAGAAGTTAGACATGGCAATAACAACAACATAGCATGCACGGATCAACAACAACAAGCTCAGCAAAATTGCTAAACTTGTTAACAATCTGCCAGGAACATTTTATAGCAAAAGTAGAGCTCGATTGACTCAAGATAGGGTGCTCCATAATTGCAAACAAAGATGTGGATGGATAGAGCACCACAATATCTACAAAACATCCTTACTGATCATGCTCAAAAGAGGCACGGATCACTAGGAATCAACATGAACATATGGCATAAAAATTATAGCAGGGCAATGACTTAGAATATTTTAAAGTCCTTGAAATCAGCAACATTAAGTAAGCTACTTTGCATGCTTGTGCTAGTCACCACAAAGATCACAAAAATACATGGCATATACCCCTGTAAATATGGCATGCCATACTTCAAAACACATGTAGAGCTCAAGATCATAGCATGCACACATTAATCATGGCAAAAATGACAAAACTGCAAAAGCTGATAACAGATCTGAAACTAACATCACATAGCCCTCTTCCAACAGCATTTCGGGCATCAAGATGATCTCAAATGAAAATGATGCAATGAGATGAAATGAAGTACTCGTCGAGACGGACATTTCTATATGCTACACGCACGAATCGGAGCCACGGTGATGAAGCTATGATGCGATGAAATATGCATAAAATTACTGGGACTTAGACGAAATTTAGACCTCTCCGAGAAAGTCAACGGGACAGAGCGATGCGGGATGATGAGATCCGGGACGGAGGGAGATGTTTGGTTGGAGGGATGGGTGGATCTGATCCCAATCCACCAGATCTGATCCGGGAGGAACTCCGGCGAGGGGTGGCGCGTTCCGGCGATCGCCGGCGATGAGGAAGCGGCGATGCGACGAGGAGGAGGCAGCGGGGAGGTGCGGCACCTGTGGAGAGGTCCGGCCAGCGGCGAAGCTCGGGAGGGAGCTCGGTGGCGGCGCCTGCGCGGAAGACGAGGCCGGGCGGCGCGGTTGCCGGCGAGCGGGCGGCGAAGGACGCGGTGGCCGGCGCATGGCAGCGGCGACGGGGAGGAGGGGGAGGCCAGGTGGCGCGCCGTGGTTGGCATGGAGTGGCGGTGGGGCGACATGGCGAGCTCCGATTCGCCGGAGTGAGGTGGCGGTGGCGGCGGACATGTCGGGCTGGCGCGGGAGGAATTGTCCGGCGGCGTGCGGGGGAAAACTTAGGGTTTCATCTGCGCGAATTTTGGAGGGGATCACATATATATAGGTAGAGGGAGCTAGGAGAGTCCAAATGAGGTGTGGTTTTCGGCCACGTGATCTTGATCGAACGACCGAGATGATGAAGGGGGTTTAGGTGGGTTTTGGGCCACTTTGGATAGGTGTTGGGCTGCAACACACACGAGGCCTTTTCGGTTACTCGGTTAACCGTTGGAGTATCAAACGAAGTCCAAATGGCACAAAACATGATAGGAGGTCTACCGGTAGTAAACCAAGGCCGCATGACAAGTCTCGATCCAATCCAAAATCGTTTAACACCCGCACATGAAAAGAGGTAGAAAGGGACACCAGAGGACATAGGAGCACCGGAATGCAAAACGGACAACGGGGAAAATGCTCGGATGCATGAGACGAACATGGATGAGAAATGAAATGCACATGATGACATGATATGAAATGCATGACACGCAAGCAATGACAAGGCAACAACAGCGAATAACTGGAAGACACATGGCACAACGGTCTCGGGGCGTCACAACACTCCACCACTATGAGAGGATCTCGTCCCGAGATCTAGAATGGAACCGGAGGGAAAACAGAAGAGGAAAGAGAAGAGGTAAAACTAAGTTGCTTCTTTGACCAATGAGTGAAACCACGAACCTTGAGAGGTTGAACAAATTTGAAAGAATTAATACAACGAAGATGAACAAAGTTGAAAACACTCTGTTAGAAAAGAGGAACAAGGAAGAACAAATTCGAGCAGCACTCCGGTTGAGAAGTTATGCAAGACTTGATAAGATGAAAAGAACTTGAGCAGATGACATAACACTCCGTTTAAAACAAGATAGGGAAGGAATAAGAATGATATAATTTGGACAGCACTCCGCCTGTAAATGGAAGGAATTGAACTTGACAAGATGAGAGGATACTTGAAAAGAGGACACGACACTCCGGTTAAAAGGATAAGCACGAAAAGAACATGGTCCTGACAATCCGAGATGATCAGTGAAAAGAGAAACACTTCAATGCCTCCGTAAGAGATAAAACAATGGAATCAAAAGAACGGAGAAGAAAACAACATCTTCTACCTCAAATGAGCTTGAAAGCATCTTTAGGAGAAGGGTCGAACAGAATTGTTGGAAAACCAACAACGAAAAGGATAAGCTTGATATGTACTTATAGAAGACATCTCAAAATTATGAGGTGACAACTTGCCACTCACGGAAAAGATTTGATTGGATTGATATTACAAGGAGACGAGAAACTATTTCACCGGGAGGATAAATGCAGAACATGGGTTATTTATGAGCACCATAGATAGCAACAATCCTTAGGTAAGGCTTTAGGTGAAACATGATAAAAGATAACTCCAACGAAGAGATTGGTGGATTTAAAATAACTCATTCTTGACAACATGTGAATCCTGAAACACACAGAAATTGTCAAAAATGACATAATACCACCTCAAAATATAAGATAGAGCGAATTGGACTTTGAGATACTAGATGAAGAATACTTCAGCTCCTCTGAAATGAATGTTGATGAACACTTCGAGAGGGAATTAAATCCTTGATGAACCATCCTGTAGAACCTTCATGAAGAACTCTGTTAAACAAAATAATGACCAAACGGAAGGAAAGAGAAGTTGAAAACACAAGGTGAATCCTTGTACCGATTTAGATGAATCTCCATGGTGAAATAATTGAAAAGGTTTGGAACTCCAGGAAAAAGAGAAGATGAAACAATTGAAATCAGGAATTTGATGAGCCTCCGGAATAAGGAATTAAACACTTGGGTGAAACACGAATAAGAATTACGTTATGCTTATCCTTCACCAATTTCAATTGTTGACTAGCAACTGATTTTTGCATACTACTTATTCTCGTTGAAAAGGATTCAGAGAGATATAGCGCAACTTGAGTGGGTCTTCAGCGATCCGCCGGTAGAATTTTGAAAGAACGAATGAATTGATATGATAACGAAGGAAGAGAAATCTTTAATGAACCACCGTAAGAATTGAAAAACGATTGAAGAAAAGATAAAGAAACACTGGGTATAATTAGCATATGAACGAAGATGCTTGCCAGGATTTAGATACATGAGAGCGAAGAGATCATGAATTGATTAGAGAATATTTGCATGATACACCGTAAGATTAGGAGAATGATAACTGAAAGTTGGGAATGAATAAACCGAAATGATGGCCTTCGGAGAATCAAACTGTAAAGACTCCTGAATACTCCGGATGGGTGAAAATAATTCTCACAATCGAAAACAATTATGAGAGGATGGCAACAAGCTAGAATCATGAATCTTTGAGAGAACGGATAAGATATGGAGGAAGCAATTCATCTTCGGTCTTCAAATGTTGAGAATGACGATGAGAGACACCACCATAAATTATTTAGACACTCCGGAAGAATCAAAAGCGAAGAGGTTGAGCCAACGATGAATAGAATTTGAAAGATCTTGGAAAAAGACATATGACTGATGATAATTCATACTTACGTCAAACTTCAAAAGAATTTAGGATAGCTCCGGGAAAATAAGAAGAGTCAGGTAAGATCCTGGGAAAAGACCTATGGGTTAGGGCCCACTCAAAAGAAACACCGTTGAAAAGATTGCTTGAAAAGAGAGATTGCACCAGTTGAATTAAATGACTTGAATGAGATAACAACCTCACAAAAGCTTGAACGAATTGAGAATGGAAACTTGAATCTTCTGAGATATCTTGGGCACTCCAAAACAATTGAATAATGAGAAGTGGATGATTAAGAGGTGCACCAGAGAAGGTATTTGAAATGAGGAAAGGATATGATCAACAAAGCTTGAATTGGTTCCACCAGAGAAGAAAGAGAATTAAGAATGATGAACGTGTAGAGCATCTTCACGAGAACCACCGGGTAAGAATATTAACGGAACAGAATGGGGAGACTTCATATCCATAAGATGGATGCTTGATTAAGACATCTGAGTCCTTGAGGAAAAAGGGTGGGCGGGCGGGAAAAACAAAGGCATCTTGGGACGAATGAAACAAACAACGTTGAGAAGAACTGATAATTGGTCTTGTGAATGTTGACGTGATCGGATCCACTTGAAGAGAGACACACCGGTTGAACAAGATTGACATGAAAATCTCGATTATCAAGAAGGATTAGTATTCGCATAGGAGTATGAGAACACCGTTTAGGAAAGGTATGGAATCAACACTTGACTTTGAAGCAACTGGAATACCACAACTCAAAAACAAAGATTGGCTTGCAGAATAAGCCGGAACAAACATATGATAGAGATTTCGTCCGAAGTTTTCGTCATGGCACCTACACGGGCTCGATCGTACAGCACCATCATGTACAAGGTAGTGCACATGACATACAAAGCGTCCCCGAGTCAGCAAAGCCAAGGACTCTTTAAGACACAATGATGTCACTATAAAACCAACCGTGGATAGGCGGACCACTAGACGTCGATCCCCAATCTCATATCATGCATTTGTCGGAAAGATATCCTAAGAGCTACTTGAATTTCCACTTATAAACTCCCAAAACTTTCCGGTTATGCAATCAGGTGTTGGGGATACAGGGGAAGCATAATATCTCACCCAAAACTAACAAATCCTACATCAGCTGTATCCATCCTTCAACACATAACCAAGAAACCTTCGGAAATCATTTACCTCAACCTTTGAAAAGCATCCGTTATACAAGTTATGGCAATACTCCCGAACTCCTGCCCCAGTACTGGGTGGCGTCGAGGTTATCTCACCAACAACTGCATAAAAGAGATTTTCGATGTCGGCGAAACTCAGGTATTCCAGAACTGCAACGATAAAATTGTGACGACAACACCTCGGAGCTCAACTCCCTGGGATACTGCCACAACCCCTAAATGTCAGGAGGCACCAAGAACAATGTTCTCGTCACAAAACCATCGGAACGATTCCAAGATCCCCGCGTGATCCTAATTTTTTTAGTGAAATTTGAGGAGAGAAGAGTCAAAACTCTATGTCAGGATGCCTTACCAGAGCGACGAAGGGACTGAGGAGTAAAAATAAGTCCTACTCTCCGATATATATAATCCTAAATGACTCAAAACATTTTTTTCTAGACTCAACAACGCAGCAATTCGATCAAGCAGGGGGCTCCTAAGGTCGGGGAAGGCTCTGATTACCAACTTGTAATGCCCTCGATGTGGCTATATCTCCCACGTGTCGAAACACGACTTAGAGGCATAACCGCATTGAAAGCAATGTCGCAAGTGAGGTAATCTTCACACAACCCATGTAATACATAAGGGAAAAAGATACATAGTTGGCTTACACTCGCCACGTCACACAAATATCATAAATAACATTACATTCATCCAAATACACTCAAGGTCCGATTACGGAACCAAAAAGAAGATAAACCCCAAATGCAACATAGTCCCCGATCGTCCCAACTGGGCTCCACTACTGATCAACTGAAACGAAAGAACACAACGAACAAGATCTTCATCGAGCTCCTCCTTGAGCTGGGTTGCGGCACCTGCACGGTATCATCGGCACCTGCAAACTGGTTTTGGAAGTATCTGTGAGTCACGGGGACTCAGCAATCTCACACCCTCACGATCAAGACTATTTAAGCTTATGGGAAGGGTAAAAGCTATGAGGTGGAGCTGCAGCAAGCACTAGCATATATGGTGGCTAACATACGCAAATGAGAGCGAGAAGAGAAGGCAAAAGCTCGGTCGAACAACTATGATGAAGAAGTGATCCTAGAACAACCTACGTCAAGCATTACTCCAACACCGTGTTCACTTCCCGGACTCCGCCGAAAAGAGACCATCACGTCTACACACGCGGTTGGTGCATTTTAATTAAGTTAAGTTTCAGGTTATCTATAACCGGACATTAACAAATTCCCATCTGCCCATAACCGTGGGCACGGCTTTCGAAAGTTCAAATCCCTGCAGGGGAGTCCCAACTTAGCCCATCACAAGCTCTCACGGTCAACGAAGGATATTCCTTCTCCCAAGACAATCCGATCAAACTCGGCATCCCGGTTACAAGACATCTCGACAATGGTAAAACTCAACCAGTGAAGCCACCCGAATGTGCCGACAAATCCTGATAGGAGCTGCACATATCTCGTTCTCAGGGCACACCGGATTGTCCAAGGTTCCGGTAGGCCATCCCAGAGTTGCCCCTGGTGGCCACCGACAGCTGACAGGTTGGACCAACACTCAAAGGAGCACTGGCCCGGGGGTTTAAATAAAGATGACCCTTGAGTCTGCGGAACCCAAGGGAAAAAGAGGCTATGTGGCGAATGGTAAAACCAATGTTGGGTATTGTTGGAGGAGTTTTATTCAAGGCGAACTGTCAAGGGGTTTCCATGATAACCCAACCGTGTAAGGAACGCAAAATCCGGGAACATAACACCAATATGAAGGAAACTAGGGCAGCAAGAGTGGAACAAAACACCAGGCATAAGGCCGAGCCTTCCACCCTTTACCAAGTATATAGGTGCATTAAGATAAACAAGATAATATTGTGATATCCCAACAAGAAAACATGTTCCAACAAGGAACGATCTCCAATCTTCACCTGCAACTAGCAACGCTATAAGAGGGGCTGAGCAAAGCAGTAACATAGCCAAACAATGGTTTGCTAGGACATGGTGGGTTAGAGGTTTGACATGGCAATATGGGAGGCACGGTAAGCAAGTGGTAGGTATCGTAGCATAGGCATAGCAATAGAGCGAGCATCTAGCAAGCAAAGTGAGGGAGTCCTGGTTTAGGGGGTCTCCGGACAGCCGGACTATCTCTATTGGCCGGACTGTTAGACTATGAATATACAAGATTGAAGACTTCGTCTCGTGTCTGGATGGAACTCTACATAGCGTGGAAGGCAAGCTAGGCAATACGGATATGGATATCTCCTCCTTTGTAACTGACCTTGTGTAACCCTAACCCTCTCCGGTGTCTATATAAACCGAAGGGTTTTAGTCCGTAGGACAACAACCACAACATACAATCATACCATAGGCTAGCTTCTAGGGTTTAGCCTCTCCGATCTCGTGGTATATCTACTCTTGTACTACCCATATCATCAATATTAATCAAGCAAGACGTAGGGTTTTACCTCCATCAAGAGGGCCTGAACCTGGGTCAAACATTGTGTCCCCTGCCTCTTGTTACCATCCGGCCTAGACGCACAGTTCGAGACCCCCTACCCGAGATCCACCGGTTTTGACACCGACATTGGTGCTTTCATTGAGAGTTCCTCTGTGTCGTCGTTAGGCTTGATGGCTCCTACTATCCTCGATAGCGATGCGGTCGAGGGTGAGACTTTTCCCCCCAGACAGATCTTTGTGCTCGGCGGCTTTGCACTGTGGGCCAATTCGCTTGGCCATCTGGAGCAGATGGAAAGTTACGCCCCTGGCCACCTGGTCAGGTTTGGAAGCTTAAACTACATGGCCGATATCCGTGGAGATTTGATCTTCAACGGATTCGAGCCTCTGCCTTGTGCGCCACACGGTCATGATGAGCATGACTTAGCTCTCCCATTGGACAGTGTTAAGAAGATCGCACCGGCAGCCGCTCCGACCCACAATTCGGAGCCAGTCGCGCCTTCCGCGGATGGGTGGATGGACCCCGCCACTGATGCCTTACCCTCAGCGGTGGTCGAGCCGAACATCGACCTTGCCTTGCACGAGAGCCGTGTTGTTAAACTACCGGATCTTTCTCTGGCCACGGACTCCGAACCGCCTGCGCCTGTTCCTATCGAATCTGATTGGGCGCCGATCATGGAGTTTACCTCCGCGGATATTTTTCAGCACTCGCCCTTTGGAGACATACCGAACTCGTTAAGGTCTCTCTCCTTGTCAGGAGAATACTGGCCGAACTATGTCCGACAGGACTGGGATGCGGACGATGAAGAAATTCGAGGCCCACCCACCACCTACTTGGTAGCCACTATCGACAACTCAACTGACATGCTCGACTTTGACTCCGAAAATATCGACGGTATGGACGACGATGCGGGAGGCGAAGAGGAATCACCGCCCACGGTGCGTTGGACGTCCACCTCATCACATGACGTATAGATGGTGGACACACCAAAAGAAGATGACGACGAGGAATAGAAGGACGCAACGAAGGCTTGTCCCCTCGAGAAGCAGTCAAAGCGGCAGCGTAAGTGCCGCCCCAAATCCCGCCTTGCCAGAAATAATGATCATACAGACCCAGCGTTGGAGCAGGGCGAACCACTCCTGGACCACGACAATACAGAAAGTCAAACCGAACAAACCAATTCTGTCAAAGATAATAGTCCGGATGACACAACGCTGGACAGGCACCCGGAGCAACAGAATGCTCGTCAAAGGCTTGTTGCCACTGCGAGGAGTCTGAAAAAGCAGAAGCAAAGGCTCAAGGCTGCGCAGGACACACTCCAAATCAGATGGAGTAAAGTACTCAACACAGCAGCAAAGTATGGTGGTAATCGCCCCACCAAGAGCTACCCGAAGCGGAAGTTGCTACCCGAATTCAATGAGGAGGCCCTAGACCCCCACAACCAAAAATCAAAACGGCCGTCTGGCTGGATAGACGACCTCACGGCCAACATGGAGCGGCAAACAACTCCACTCATGAGCCTATAAGCGATCCGCACGAAGGCTCGCGCCAAAAGGACGGCGTAACCAGATCCGTCTATGGACCACGCAAGCGCGCCCCAGCATATGATGTAACACAACAAACATCAGAACAACGCGGTACACCCAGATACAGGGGTGCCGCACACCCCCTATGTTTCACCGATGAGGTGCTGGACCATGAATTTCCAGAGGGATTCAAACCCGTAAACATAGAAGCATACGACGGAACAACAGACCCTGGGGTCTGGATTGAGGACTACATCCTCCATATCCATATGGCTCGAGGAGATGATCTCCACGCCATCAAGAACTTACCCCTCAAGCTCAAAGGGCCAGCTCGACACTGGCTTAAAAGCCTCCCCAAAAACTCCATTGGAAGCTGGGAAGAGCTCGAAGAAGCTTTTCGGGCAAATTTTTAAGGGACTTATGTCCGACCCCCGGATGTGGACGATCTGAGTCATATAACTCAACAGCCCGGAGAGTCAGCCCGAAAGCTTTGGAACATGTTTCTTATTAGGAAGAACCAAATTGTTGACTGCCCGGACGCCGAAGCCTTGGCAGCTTTTAAGCATAGCGTCCGCGACGAATGGCTTGCCAGACACCTCGGCCAAGGAAAGCCGAGAACAATGGCAGCATTAACAAGCCTCATGACCCGCCTTTGCGCGGATGAGGACAGCTAGCTAGCCAGATGCAGCACCAGCGACCCAAGCACATCCGAAGTTAGAGATGAAAACGGAAAATCCCGACGCAACAAAAATAATAAGCGTCAGAATAAAGAATACAACCCAAAGAGCACGGCGGTACACGCCGGATTCCGAAGCTCTCGGCCAGGTCAGCAAAAGCTGGCCTTTAAAGGCGCTAGAGATGAACTGTCCGGCCTGAACAAAATTTTGGACCAAGTATGTCAGATCCATAGCACCCCTGGTAAACCCGCTAATCATACCCACAGAGAATGTTGGGTCTTCAAGCAGTCCGGCAAGCTCAACATTGTACACAAAGGGGAGGATACACCAAGCGAAGATGAGGATGAGCCTCTCAAGGAAGACACTGGGGAACAAAAAAAGTTTCCATCAGAAGTCAAAACAGTCAACGTATTACATGTGATCAAGGGAAGCAAAGCGGCCCTCCCAGATAAATGTGCCCAAGGGACTATCACCGCGAAACCCTGCCACTGGTCGTCTCAACTGATCACTTTCGACCATCGTGACTACTCAGCAAGTATCTGGCGGGCAGGATGGGCTCCCCTGGTATTAGACCCAATAATTGACAGATACCACTTTGCACGAGTCCTGATGGATGGTGGCAGCAATTTAAACCTGAAATACCAGGATACAATCCGCGAAATGGGGATAGACCCAGCGAAAATTTTCCATAGCAACACTACATTTAAAGGAGTAACGCCATGCCCAGGGGCTCACTGCGCGGGCTCCCTGCTACTAAAGGTTATATTCAGCTTCCCAGATAACCCCCGTAGCGAACACTTAACCTTCCACATTGCTCCGTTCCAATGCGGTTATCAAGCACTACTGGGACGCGAAGCTTTTGCTCGCTTTAATGCAATACCGCATTACGCTTCCCTCACGCTCAAGATGCCCGGGCCACATGGCATCATTACTGTGAACAGAAGTATTAAGCGACCTTTGCACGCAGAAGAGAATGCGACTGCCTTGGCAGCCGCACACTAAAAACGGCCTCACCAACTAAAGCATTTGATAGGTCGTCAAGACCATGGACGCGGTTAAACGAGTCCGGCGCTGCTATATGTAATTTGTACCGGATTGATGGCCACCCCCCTATTACAAATACAAGGGGCTCAACGCCCGCAGAGAAGTGGCAATTTCTACTCATTTCTAGTTATACATGGTTTCTTTAAAAAACCAACTTTTTGCACGACAACTTTTTCACCTAAGTTCCTCTCTTTTACAGATGACCATCGTGCTACACCCGTCCAGGATACGGCACAACGGAGACACAGGCGCAGACGTGCAACAGGGACCCGTTCCAAGGATTCTTTTTAGATTAAGACCCTGCGTAAACCATTTTTACTGTCTCTTGTTGATACACATCCACCGAATTCTCAACACAATTGAGAAGGATGCCGACGTCTGGGCATGTGGCCACGTCAGAATAATGCACGTACCTAGACAGAAGGGGCTGCTTACAAAGGGAACTATTTAGGCCTGGTTTATACCATAAAGACGAATACCTTAGGGAGTGTTCGGCGTCGCGAGTTTGGCCTTATATGCATCAGCTCCGAATCATTGTCTTTGGTCAAATGTTGGGTTTTCACGGCTCCTGTGTTTTGGTGCCTTACGTTCCGCTTTATCGGCTAAGGCAGCACTAGGAGAACTACTGCGATTGTGCCCTGGTTCATCCGGACGAGCACCTCAGTAGAGAAAGCCGAAAACTGACTGTCATGATATAGCGTGAGACTGGTCAACCACTCGATGACCCATCGGAATGTTAGAATTCCTCCGCCTTAACGAAGGGTCGTTTCCCGGCCAGGCATGTACGCACCCCGAGATCAGGAGAGTGCGGAGCCACCAGGGGCTATCTAGTAGCCCCACTGTTAAACTCCTATGGCTAAGTGAAAGTGTTAAAGCATTATAGTCCGGTTGCCTTGTTCGCTGTGCTATCACCTCCTTAATAGGACCAAGACGTTGGGTTAAGTGTGAACACATGTTTTTTGCGAGCACCTCCGCATTATATGCGTGGGGGCTGAAGCCGACGACTGCAATCTTTCAGGTTATACACATGTATACATAAACGGCCGCACAGGAGGCATCATATTACCTTCAGGAAAAAATATGAACACAGCCGTATAAAATTTCATAAAAACATTGTGTTTACAATGGGAATACATGTCACTCAAACATAATATTCTTCGAGCACTGGGCCTCTATCAAACGAGCACCCTCGAGAGCCTCCTCGAAATAGTGCTTGACAGCCACTCGGCCTATGGCCGAACCCTGCGCCGCAACAATGGTAGCGTCCATCTATGCCCAATATGCTTTAACACGGGCAAGGGCCATCCGCAAGCCTTCTATGCACGCCGATATCTTCATCGCATTAATGCGTGGCACCGCACCATGGACCTGCTGCACTAAGCTGAAATAGTTGTTCAGCTTTGGCTTTTCCGGCCATAGCTGATCCACGACACACCCCATGGCGAGTCCGGACAACCTATTCAGTTCGGCCCATTCGGCTCACTACTAGGAAAAGGGCTATAGATAGGATTGACACTAATGGCGCACCAGGGAAGTAGTGCGCCACTACTATATACTAATGGCGCACCAGTTGGTGATGCGCCATTAGTGTGGAAGACACTAATGGCGCACCAGAAAAGAGGTGCGCCACTAGTGATAAATTTTTTTTACATACATACTAATGGCGCATCCTACCGAAGTGCGCCATTACTAGTTCTAACTAGTAATGGCGCACCAGACAGGGAGTGCTCCAGTACTGAATTTTTTTTATTCTTTTTTTTGCAAAACTACTAATGGTGCACCGCCTCACAGTGCGTCATTACTAGTTTAAACTACTAATGGCGCACCTTGTAGAATTGCGCCATTAGTATATATTTTGATATCATGAATATTTTTAAATTTCATGGGCACTTTTTGATATCATGAATATTTTTAAATTTCATGGACACCTTTTGAATTCATGAATATTTTTTGAAATTTGATGATATTTTTTCATATTCAATATGATAAAATATTGATATTCATGAGGACACTCGATCTCGATCCCCCTCTATCTCGATCTCGATTCCCCCTCCATCTTGATCTCGATCCCACCCGCGCCTCCTCTCCCCTCTTCATTTTTTTAAAAATAATAATAATAAAGTGTGGACTACAATTGTTGTTAAACAACAATTATTACTGTTTTTATAAAAAATATTACTGTTTCATATTCATATTCATTTTCTAAAAAATTATTACATGCAACAAAAAAATTTACTTATGGCGCACCTCTGGCTGGTGCACCATTGCTATATATATATATAAAAGATTACTAATGGCGCACCTCTGCCCGGTGCGCCATTGCTATGTAAAAAAAAGATTACTAATGGCGCACCTCTGCCTGGTGCGCCATTGCTATGTAAAAGAAGATTACTAATGGCGCACCAACCGCAGGTGCGCCATTAGTAAGATTCCCCCTAGCTAATTCCCTCCCTCTCGCCAGATCCCCTTCATCCCTCTCCCTCGCCCCCTAGCTAATTCCCCCCGCTGCCCCGACCCACGCCGCCGCCGACGACCCCCCGCACCCTCCCCCGCTCCACCGCCGTCGACGACCCACCGCACCCTCCCCCGCTCCACCGCCGCCGACGACCCCCCGCCCCTCCCCCGCTCCACCGTCACAAATGAATGCAACTAAAAATCCAAAAAAACAAATTTGTTTATATTTTCAAATAACAAATTTGATGATATTTTCAAATAATAAATTTGATGATATTTTTTTGATTCATAAATATTTTCAAATAACAAATTTGATGATATTTTTTAAAAAATATTACTGTTTTTATAAAAATTTATTACTATTTCATATTCATATTCATTTTCATATTCATATTCATTTTCATATTCATATTCATATTAATTTTCTATTAAATTATTAGATGCAACAAAATAATAATAAAAAATCTTACTTATGGCGCACGGCTGGCTGGTGCGCCATTGCTATCTAAAAAAAGAATACTAATGGCGCACCGTCTCGGGGGTGCGCCATTGTTATAAAAAAAACATACTAATGGCACACCGCCAGGGGGTGCGCCATTAGTAATCTTCCCCCCTAGTCGCCCGATCCCTTCGTCCCTCCCGCTCGCCAGATTCACTCCCCCCTCGCCAGATTCATTCCCCCCTAGTCGCCCGATGACCCCCGCGCCCTGCCTCGCCGTCTCGGTCCTCGCCGCCGACGGCTTGCCCCGCTCCTTCCCTCCACTCCTCAATCGCCCTCTCAGTCCTCGCTGCTGACGGCCTGCCCCGCTCCTTCCCTCCACCCCGAGCTCCGCCGCCGCACATCACTGCGGCCACCGACCGCCCCGTCCTCCGTCGTCGTGCCTAGGAGCTGCGTCAGGAGCAACACCATCATCACCTCCTTCGCCTACGTCCACAGATTGGAGCCGGGTCATCAAGGATCGAGCGCATCGACCTCTTCGTCCTCATCACCGACCACTACTTCTCGGCGTCAATCCGCGCTGCCCCGACCACCCTCGGCCTCGCCGTCTCCTTCCCCAGCTCCGCGGTGAGCGTCTCCATCGATTCCCCTGTTTTTCTCCTTGTTTAGTCACCGTTTGTGCATGCGGGCTCGTGCTCACCGCGCCGGCCACCCCTCGCTGTAGATTCTCTGATGTCCTTACCTGAAACTGAATATAAAGTCAGTTTAAAAGTCAGTCTCCTGATCTGAATATAAACTTTATCTGAAACTGAAATTGAAACAGTTGCAGTCATCAAAATTTAGTTAAAAATTTAATTTTAGAGCTTGGCTCCTGATCTAAATATAAAGTGACCGGCAAGCTTATATTGCAAGAATGTTTAAAATTCAATCTAAAACTCAATGTAAAATTCAGTTAAAGTGATCTGAATATAAAAACTCTTGGAGTAAAAATTCAGTCTAAAAGTCAGTTAAAGTTTTAGTTTTAGAGTAATTTTTAGTTTGTAAAACTAAGAAGTGTATTTTTTATTTTGAAACTTAGTGTAACTATTTTCAATTTTGATGGAAAATCAGTCTAAAAGTCAGGAGGGGGATCTTTGTAGATTGCATATACAGATTTCTTGATCAGTGCTATTAATTACGAATAGAGCAATGTTGAAAATGAAACAAAAGGAATTGAAAAACCAGAAAGATAGGCATTCTGTTGTAAGTAAGCTAAGATAAAAAAAGTGTTTACTTTAAGTAATTATTTACAACAAACATTGTGTAGGAAAATGTCATGCAGGCTGTAACTTGAACTTGAAGAACTCCTTAGATAGTTTTTTAGTCTCCTTATACAAAGCAAGCTGAAGTTTGAAACCTATTTCTCCTAAGCAGACACTGAAAAATTACAGATAAGTAGACACTAAAAATTGCAGCCATGTCAAAGTGTCATTTCATTTGGGAGCAGTAACGAAAACTGTATGTGCTGTCATAGGTGTTGTGCTGTCAAAAACTGTATGTGCAATCTCTAGAACAATTATGCTTATGTGAAAACTGTATGTGCAATCTCCAAATGTAACATCATAATGTAGGTGTTGTGTTCATTGGTACTACTTGTGATGCTCACTACACCACAACACGGATGCAATGGCATGTAATCTGCCGGGATAATGCACTTAAGAGGGCAGATAAACTGCCAGCACAGAGTTTCTCCAAGCGGATAGAACTGCCATGAGAATAGCTGCCGGGGATTACTTCTCCCGGCAGATAAACATTTCCTGGCAGTTTTTCTGCCGTGACCATTGTATTTGCCGGCAGTTTGTTTTCTCCCGGCAGATTAGTCATCTAATAGGAACTACATCTTACCGGTAGTTCTATAGCCTACACAAGGACATTTACCCGACAGGTAATATGCCGGCACACACGTGTTGTTTCACAGCCAGTGCAATATATCCCTAATTTAAGACATGGCCACTATGTTGAGGCAATGAAGACATATCACACAATCTATACACACACTTTAATCAATGTTACATTCAAGGTCTCATTCAATAACATTAACCAATCAAATACATAAGAACATTCTGCCACAATGCAAAGTACATATGTTTCTAGGAAAAGAAATTGTGCCACACATCCAAGATGAGCATTCCATGGCTTATGTGCCAAAACAACCACCAAAATGAGCAAAGTGAAACTTGCAAAATCTTCAGGCTCAACAAAGAAGGCATATTACATACTCCCTATCTCCCGAATTATTTGTCTAGATACGGATGTACCTAAACACCTTCTAGTCTAAGACAACGTAATTTGGGACGGAGGTAATATATATTATCACTCCACCAACTTGTAAGATCGTCCAAACCTCCAGCAACTTGTACATCTTCCAAACCTCCAGCAACTTGTGTATCTTTGAGATACCTGCAACAATATGCATAAGAACTATAATATATAATCTTGTAGACAAGATAGTATAGTTTCTTTACAGTATTCACAAATTCTGGCCCTATGCATACATTGGTCATAGCTAGCTACAAGAACAGAATCTATGCGTCTTATAAGCTATTATATATGATATAGTTATGCAAAGAAATAGATCAATTAGTACTATGAAAGCCAACATAAAAGTAAATATATCAACTTTGTTCATGACTAAAAACAATTTTCAAGTTTGGCTCATGTACAATACCAATCTGATTACATTAAGGGCGAAATTGCAAAGAAACGACAAAGTAGTCAAGAGAGGTTCATTGAGCAAAGAATTGTCCACCCGTGTTGGCTAACGCCAATCTATGTTACTTATGAATCATGCATAAGGTATTAGTTCAGGAGCATATTACTGATCCTGAGGTCATTGTCAAAGCTGTAATGAGACATATAGCCATCACTTAATTATGTGTAATGTCATTACTGATATAAGTATTGCTGCAAGATAGAACTGTATTATGGTTTTGATGGTGTATAACCAGTGAAGTAATTTTGTAGTGTAGGCATAAACAAAAACTGCGAACTTTACCATAGTTCAAAGGCTGCTGTTATGCCTCAATCAATGCAAGGTTCTTTCACGTTGAAATAAATCTACCTTCATAATCAACATTGATGGCAAGTGTGCCAATTTGGTGCTTAAGCCTTGCTATAGTATTTACTAGGAAGGAATGCCTTGGAATCAATCAATCAATCAAATGCACTGGCAGTAAAATGAGGTGCATAATGTACCATCAGGAAAATTCATGTTTCTACCAAGCAAAAGCAGCATCCTACTTTCAATTTGTGGTCTTGCTACACTTAAGTTCTGAATCAAAATAGCTGACAGTACCTAACCAAACTAAGCTTCTAGAATAAAGCTTGGAGCTATCATGAAGATAACTATCATTTTAAGTGTAATCGTGAATTCCAACATGGCATTATGCTATTTCACAGTTTTTGCTAATATATAGGATACACATGTACAAGAAAGGTGCAACTAATGCCCTGGAGAAACCGAATTCAGAAATTACTACTTTACAAGGGGTGAGACAGCCACAGATCTAAACAATTGTAAAGATGTAAATGAGTCCAAGGCATATTACCTCAGCTTGCTTCTGCCATACACTTCGAATACTTCCAGCTGCATTAGAAGTAAAGACTTTTAAGCAATCAACCATAACGTTCATTGGTAAAGTATAATCACAAAAACATAAGCTTACATGCTTGTGTCTTCTGGTATCCCCTTTTCCTCTTTTATCTATTTTTGAGATGAAGATGCCAGCTTCTGTAATGATGGTTACTTGGTTAGCGATAGAACAGGTAAAATGTAGTTGGTATTTATACTTTTATTTAGTCTTTGAGAACAGAACACAATAAAAAAATTTAAAATACTTGTTTAATTTTCAACTGCAACTTATGTTTTCTCCGGTGCATATACCAATATAATAATGATGATGCAATATTTTTCTCAAAGACACATATAAATACATGCCATTTTGTATCAGAAGAAAGCCGATGAGGTGCGAGATTGCATATCACAAAGGCGACAACAATTGAATAGGTAACATAATCGAAACAACTGATGGAAATTGTCAAATCTCAAGATTTTGTTAGCAGAAAAATAACTTTGCACAAGTTCGAAGATTCTGAACTGTTCATATTTGGGCGGCCATCTCGTTTGCAGTATTTATTTTCGACAGATGGATAAGAACTGAAAGTATATGTCAGTAACATACCCTTCTTTTTCAAACAAAACATGGCCTACATTCTAAGAAAATTCCATCTGACCTTGTATACCTGACCCTATTCTTGCTTTGTTCTAAAACTGATTCTTAGAGCTGAAATAGGACCATATACTTCAAAAACTACTTTTGACGCATGGCGTCTAGTGGGATGCATATCTCGCCTGCATGATTGCTCATGGATCAGTGACGTGCATTGGTGCATAGCTTTTCTCAAATTTCCTAGATATATCCATCGGCTCATTTGAGTAGGTATGGCAAACGGTTGAGCCAAGGCTTTTTGTATCTGCACCGGACCACATTGTCGCTGTACACTAGTTCTAAATACGAGCCACTGACGGCAGCAAGACTACCGAGACCAAAATATCAAGGCCAGCTAATATGGCTATCTTTTTGTGCTGACAGAGCCAGGTCCAATTTTTAGAAAAAAATCCATTTCATTTGACTCATTTAATGCACAAGCGCACCGGCCAACTACATTTTTGAAGGTCCCATGGGGAAAAAATGCCATGCACCCCCTCAATACTGTGCACCACACCCGTCCCTGCATCCTTTTCCAGAACCAAAATTCCTGATTCATGGTGTGAGCCAGCTGAGTATAGTCCCTCGCGACAGGCATTTAGCACACCGCGTCTTGATCTATCAGCATACCGTATCCATCACTCATATATATGAATCAAATAGCCAAACTAAAAGCTGGCAGTTTTAGCTCGTATCTAAGAGCACGCACAGACGGCATAGATACCGTGGGTTGTTGCCGTCGTGCGCTGAAAAATCCGTTTCTCATATGCTTCTGCTATCATAACTGATAAGGATCAACTATATGGCTTCTCAAGCATGACAAGTTAGAGCAACAAACCTTCACAGAATGTACGCATAACTGAACTAATGCTCAAGGCTTAAACAATGCACACTGCTGTGTATATTGGTTAATTAGGTAAAATATAAATTAGGTTATCAGAATACTAGATAAGTTTATAAATGAAAATTACTTCATAATTCTCCTACAATAATGGTTATTTGCTACACAAGGTTTAGTTGGTGCTTTGTGAATGTGAGTGTGTCCTTGTTGTACTCTGAATAGACATATAAGGAAAAAACAGGGAATAGCATCTTGATCCATACATACAGGTGATGAGCTCGATGATGAGAGAGGCGTCATGGTGTGACTGGTGACGACTGTAGAGGTGTTTTGGAGCAGCCCTACCACCACCGCGCCATCCGTTCTCCATAGCAGCAGGTGCTGCAGGCCTTCACCCCTAGAAGGTGCACGCCCCACCAAGAAGAGGAACGCTCGATGTCGATGCAGCTCGTGGTCGATGGATGATCTGGTGCTTCTCGCAAAAGTACTGGATTATGGACCGCGTTCTGAAGGCAGTGGCGTTGGGAGTGTGGTGGAGGAAGTCCATAGAGAGGCCGTCGGGGACGATCTCCTCGGGAGACAAGCGGCTAAACTCCCGGTCTTACCCTCTTACAGATCCGGGCAAGGCATATGGTATGATGATGGTGGAAGTGGCGGTGGAGAGTGGAATAACCGGGGCGGGATTGATGAGGCCCGGAGCAGCCAGATCCGGCAGCACCGACGACCAGCGTGGCCAGATTCGAACAGCACCGATGACCAGCCCGGCAGATCCGGCAGTGGTTGTGCTGCTTCCACCAAACAGGAGGTCAGCGGAGGAAGAGAGGTAGGGGCGGCGCCGCACAAGGAAAGGGAGAACAGGGTGGCCAGGACTAGGGTTTGGAAGGGACGGCGGTGGAGTAGTTGGTGCGGCAACGCTGGATCTGGGTGGAGGGATTTGGGGAACGGCAATTGGGCTAGGGGGCTTTATTTATTTGCTGCGAACTTTTGGGCAACTCCCGCGGCAGCGCGCGTTTAGGCCCAGTATCTCGCGCCACTAAGTCGCCGGCAGATAATGGGCCGAGGGGTACTTCTCCCGGCAAATATAGTGACCCAAGATGTGTTTGTCATTGCCGGCAGTTTAGGTGTCCTCGATGCTCATCTTCTCCCGGCAGTTACTTTGCCCTTAAGTAGTTCTAACGGCAGTACTAAGATTTCTGGCAGATGATTTGCCCTTATTATACTATTTCTTCCAGCAGTTAATTGCCCCCAATCAGGTGTTGTGGTGTTGTGGCTGCTGCTGTACTACTTGGGAATTTTGTCAACTTGTGATGCTGCTGCTGTACCCCGAGAGGCCCTTGAGTTTGACGGAATGTCGATTAACTTCCATTCCGGTAAATTCGGGTACTCCATATGTCCTATTTTCAGCAAAGGTCATGCTGAAATTTTCCGTGAATTTTAGCATGACTTTGCTAAAAATAGGACATATGGGGTACTTGCGACTAATGCATGTGCCGGGGTATCTTAGTACTTAGTTAAGTAGGATCAACTGCCCCGCCATTCTTGCTGCATTAAACCATAGGTGGCAATAGAGCCAAGTGATTAGGCCCAACTTAGAATTCTCATTAGCATCGATAAACCCTAGATGATAAACCCAACATAGGTGGCAATAGAGCCAAGTGATTAGTGCCAAGTGATTAGGCCCAACCTAGGGTGCCTCGGCATCGATAAACCCTAAATGATGAAAACTTAACTTTGCTTCTATAGGGTGCCTCGGTGTCGATGAGAACCTAAATGATGTACGCTTAGGCTTTTAGGGTGCCTCGGCGTCGACAAAAACTAAATGATGAAAGCTTAGGCTTTTAGGGTGCCTCGACGTCGACAAACCCTAAATGATAAAACCTTGGCTTTTAGGGTGCCTCGGTGTCGATAAGAACCTAAATGAGGAAAGCTTAGGCTTTTAGGGTGCCTCAGCGTCGACAAACCCTAAATGATAAAATCTTAGCTTTTAGGATGCCTCGGTGTCGACAAACCCTAAATGATGTAGTTTTGAATTATGAACGTAGGATATGTCGTCATCATCATCGAACGACGAAAGTCTCCCGGTGGAGTGCGACTAGTGCCACGACGATCAAGGTCTGTGTGACATGCCTCACCTGGACGATGATCGGTGCTTCAAGATTAAGCTCGAGGAGACCTTCGAAGTTGAAACGGTACACAACGACGGCAAGTGTTATTTTCATAATTAAGCATGACTTCAACTATTTCAACATGTAATTTTCATCTTTTACAATTCGAGTATAGCTTATCCCATGCCATGCAAGACGCTATGTCTTGGAGAGGATGGATTTTGAAGACCATGAAATTTCTGAAACAAGGAAAATTCACCTAAGGACTCATCACGATGTGGACTTTGAAGTAAATCTATATAATTCTGAGAGTGTAACCCATTTGGGTTGCAAAATTTGGGAAGCATTTTGCAAGATGTATGGTTTTGATGAGGGTATGCTTATCACCATGGATCTTGGTAATCCTGACATCAACCAGGACAATATGGACATTTGGGTCCTTGTTGATACGCCTCCAGTTCTACCACTATGTGAGTTTCTCAAACATAGTTATTAGCTAATTTATATTGTTTATTTCAAAATAGATGACAGCTTATTTCCATTGACAGCTTATTTTTATTGTTCAAAGAATGTGCGGGAGATGGTAGACAAAACCCACTACACCGATGGCTCCGAATTAACAACTTACAAGGAGAAAAATCATCTGGTCGGATTTTGTACTGACATTGAGAATTACATTATCCACAATCAAACTCCTCAACATTATGGTAAATACGTGCCACTAGTGCATGTGTTCAACTACGGTAACTACCATGGAGATACCCTGGTAAGATTTTTACTATTACGACATTCGTGCATCTTTTGCATACTTCTAAAACTAGTACATCATTGCTAACTATGAAGTTATTACTATGTTTTTCAACAGATAATCCCAGAGAATTGTATGCCTCATATGATGTATCAGAAAGGTAGTGTTAATGTTTTGAACATACAGCCAGGTCGTCCTACGAATCTCAACTGTCCATACGAGATTTCTAAAAGAAGTGGAGACATGAAAGTCAAAGGATGGAAAAAATGTATGGACAGTCCTAAGGAGCTTCTTGGAAGCAAAAGGAAGCGAAGCGCAAGAATTGGAGACAGGATGTTCTCCATTCTCCATAATGGAGAGTCAGGGTCTATATTGTTTTATGCTATTTTAGCTTAAATAGGGTATTTAGGTCCTGCCTAATACTGATGATCATGCACTAAGAACAATTAAGTAGGTTGGTTCGATGACTATCAAGATGATGAACGTATGACTTGTTATGAATAAAGAGTAGAAGTTGTATGATGATGATTAGTAGGACTTGTTAGGATTAGTATTACTTCCGACAAACTCGATACTCGCGGTCTCGAGACTTGTAATGTTTTATCTTTGTTTGGTCTTTTGAATTCGGAGACTAATATGATGAATTGTATTCAGAGACTAATCTTCTATTGTATTCGATGAATCTGCTGTTGTTGTGTGCTACTGTCTATATTCTGTCAAATAATATATTTTGTAACATGTGCAAAAATCAGAAAAGTAAAAGAAAAATAAAACCTAATATTCATACTAATGGCGCATCACTACAAAGTGCGCCATTAGTATGCCAAGTATACTAATGGCGCATCCATCCACAGTGCACCATTAGTGTGCCAAAGCACATGGTTAAATATGGCCCCTGGGAGGCATACTAATGGCGCATGGTGTTATATACTAATGGCGCCCTGGGTGATGCGCCATTAGTATACCAGATACTAATGGCGCACCAGTGGTGCGCCATTAGTAAAAAATACTAGTGGCGTGATACTAATGGCGCACCAGTGATGCGCCATTAGTAGGCGAAACTGGTGCGCCATTAGTAGGCCTTTTCCTAGTAGTGGCTAGCTGGTCAGTCAATGAAAGCGGACGCTCTGGAACGTTGAATTGCGACCATAACATCTTGTCCACCTCACGATCTGTTTGACCTTGGAAGTATTTGGCCGCATCGGCAGCGCTCACCGCCAAGTCCATATATGCATCTGCCGAACTCCACAGCCGATCCAGAGGGGCATACCGTGGATCTCCGAACTTCCTCCGTAACATGAAGGGCTTCCCAGCCGCAATATCCCCGGCTTCCCGTAGCTCCTCCTTCTTTGCTCTGATAGCAGAGCGGGTGTCTTTGTCCGCCATCGTGGCCTTCTCAAGGTCCGTTGCCTTCGCTCGATTTTCTCTTTCAAGGAGCCAGCAACGGTCGGTAGTGTCTTTTAATTCTACGGCCATATTGGCCATCTTCTCTTTGCTCTCGGATGTGCGGCCTTCTCGGCTTTCAACTCTTCGGCCGCCTTCAAAGCAGCCGCATTACTAATCCTCGCTTGTTCTTTGGCTCGGGCAAGTTCTGCCCGCAAGGTTTCCACGGTGGTAGCTCCATCTGCACTCACAACATATTAAAGATACTGGCATCATGCTGCTCTTACTACGTGGCATTCACCAGAAAATAGCACTTACACTGTGGCTCGTCAAGCCTCTTGTTAACAAGCTCGATGTCAGCGTCTGCCGCATCCAGTTGCCATTTTAATTCGGCAAACTCACTAGTCCGGCTAGCCACCGGAGCTTCCACCACCTGCACATAAAGGCAGTCTGGTTATTGCCTGGGACTATGATCCTCTATTCGCCGCCGTTCTCGACGACAACCAGAGTCTCAGGGGCTACTATCTACACAGGGCACACCTAACATGTGCGGTACTATCACATATTATCTCACGTATCTCAAAGCCTGTCAGTAGACTCATAAAGGCTTCATGTAATCCGCTTTCAGCGGACGAAATTCTCTCCATCACCATACCCATCAGCGTACGATGTTCTTCTGAGATGGCCGCTCGCCCCACCAGCTCCCTCAAAACGTCTGACCGCATACCAGACGGTGTCGGACTCTTTTGTTTGCTGTCTTCGAGAGCCGGATGCTGGGGTCTTCGGGGGTCTATGGGATTATCTTCTAGCCTCACCGGATCCGGAGAGGCCCTCCGTGACGACACTTCGGGGTCACCCGCTTCTTGAGCGGAGGAGTTCGGGGGAGGCGTTTCGCTCTCCATCATCTCCGGAAGAAGATCCCCCGAAGACGAGCTCAGTTGAGAGGGACTAAGGCCCGAACTGCAAGATTTATGCGGCGGTTATTTTCTCAGAAGAAAGATGGTATACCTTCACTATTAAAGTATTTTCTGGATCACTTACGACTCGTTGGAGGGCTGATCCCCCCACGGACTTTGTGCGGCAAGAGCACCCCCCGAGGCAGGACCTTCTGTTGGAGACTTCTTCTCCCATTCGGAGGCCTCGGCTTTCGGATCCATGGAAGCAGTCCTCTTCCTCCCCCAGGTATCCTCCTTATGGAGGCGCTTGTTCCCTCGGTTGGAACTGGCAGTGATGGGGGCCCTCGTCTGCCTGTATTATTCCCCCCTGTATCTTCCTTTGAGGGCTCCGGGCAAGGTGCGAGCTCGAGCATCTTTTCCAACACCGGATTTTCCAAACCCTCAGGGAGGGGGGCCAAACACCGAATCATCTTCGCCTTTTTTAGCCAGTCCTGGTCAAAGAGAAAACTCTCAGAAATAACTTCATGATGAATAAAAGACGGTGTGTTCGGCTAGAGGATTTCTTACTTGTTCGGCGGCGCAGTTACTGCTAAGGCCCACGTCCTCGGTAGTATCCGGACACTCTATTTGAGGTCCGAAGAATGACTTGGACATCTCCTCATGCGTCAGGCCGAGGAAACTTTGAATGGCACGCGACCCTTCTGGGTTGAACTCCCGCAAGCGAAGGGGCCGGCGTTTGTAAGGCTGGACTTGACGAACCAGCATAACTTGCATTACCACAACCAAGTTAAAATCTCCCTTGAAGAGATCTTGAATGCAGCTTTGCAGTATAGGCACGTCCTTGGCTAGACCCCAGCTCAGACCTTTGCTAATCCATGACATCAGTTGTGGTGGGGGGCCCGAGCGGAAGGCGGGGGCAGCCGCCCACTTGGCACTTCTGGGAGCCGTGACATAAAACCACTCCCGTTGCCATAATTCGGACACCTCTGGAGAGGAACCTTTCGGCCATGGAGCTCCTGCCATCTTGCCTATTGATGCGCCTCCGCACGCTGCATGTTGCCCCTCGATCATCTTCGGCTTCACTTCAAAGGTCTTGAGCCACAGGCCGAAGTGAGGGGTAATGTGGAGGAAGGCCTCACACACAACAATAAATGTTGAGATGTGGAGAAAGGAGCCCGGAGCTAGATCGTGGAAATCTAGCCCGTAATAGAACATCAAACCCCTGACGAAGGGATCCAGAATGAGGCCTAGGCCTCGAAGGAAGTGGGAGACGAACACGATGTTCTCGTTGGGTTCGGGAGTAGGGACAACCTGCCCTCGAGCAGGAAGCCGGTGCGAAACCTCGGCGGTCAGGTATCTAGCCTCCCTCAACTTCTTGATATCCTCTTCCGTAACGGAGGAGGGCATCCACCGGCCTTGAAGGTTGGATCCGGACATGATTGAAGATCCGAAGCACCTGACCTGGGCTTTGGGTGTTAGAACTCGAGGCGGGGGAGGGGTTCGATTGAGCATGAGAGGGAAAAAGCGAAAACCTTGTCCCTTTATAAAGAGGATGAATATCAAGCGTCCTCTCCATAGCCATTTGAGACTTGCCTATAATCTAGGAGTCCTAGACACGGTTGGGTTACCCACGACCGTATTAATGAGAATCCCGTAATTAGGGGACACGATCTCTGTTTTGACAAGACGTGTCGAAAAACTGCCTCGCGTTATGTGCGGAGTTGGTTAAAGGAAACGGTTCGAATAATCATCAAGCCATGACATAACGTCATGCTGCCAAAACAAGCCAGCAAATTAGATCTGCAAAAATATTATTCTCTCTATGGTGGAATGTGGAACTTATTTTGCAGGGTCGGACACTATCCTCGTATTCAAATTCTTCTGTGATGTATTCAGAGAAGGAACCCGCCTTGCAATGCCGAAGAAAATACTGCACGCCCGACTCATCGTCATTGAAGCCTGGTTCAGGGGCTACTTAGGGAGTCCTGGATTAGGGGGTCTCTGGACAGCCGGACTATCTCTATTGGTCGGACTGTTAGACTATGAAGATACAAGATTGAAGACTTCATCTCGTGTCCGGATGGAACTCTACTTAGCGTGGAAGGCAAGCTAGGCAATACGGATATGGATATCTCCTCCTTTGTAACCGACCTTGTGTAACCCTAACCCTCTCCAGTGTCTATATAAACCGAAGGGTTTTAGTCCGTAGGACGACAACCACAACATAGAATCATACCATAGGCTAGCTTCTAGGGTTTAGCTTCTCCGATCTCGTGGTACATCTACTCTTGTACTACCCATATCATCAATATTAATCAAGCAGGACGTAGGGTTTCACCTCCATCAAGAGGGCCCGAACCTGGGTAAAACATCGTGTCCCCTGCCTCCTGTTACCATCCATCCTAGACGCATAGTTCGGGACCCCCTACCCGAGATCCGCCGGTTTTGACACCGACACAAAGATAGAAGTGATTTCGAGGGTACGGTCATCTTGCCTGCAAAGTTCTCCGAGAAGACGAAAAGCGTGATCCTCGTAAACGTACTCAACGGGCTCCTCGAACACAAACTCATCTCCCGGCTCCACCCAAAGCAAGAGCACAAGCAAAAGGGAGACACAATCAACCACGTGCAATGCTCAGGCAACATGATGCAAGACATGGTATGATATGCGGGATGCGGTATGTGATGCATATGCATGGTTTGGAAAGGAAAGCTTGAACCTGGCCTCAACTTGGAAATCCAAGAGTGCCACTGGAAAGAGGAGTTGATTTTGGTCGGAATCGGATGCACGGTTTGGAAATGGCAAGCAAAACAAATATGGTATCGGTCTGTGATTAACAGCAAGTGGCCATCTAAATGCATCAAGATAAATAAGCTACTGCAGGGATCCACTCAAGATGCTTGACAAAATATGAACACTGAGCTATGGCTAATCCACTCAATAACAGGTTCAAACAAGCATGGAAAAATTGCAAAAGATAACAGGTTTCAGACTTACTGAAATTAACAACATGTCAGGAATTTAACATCAGGAAGCAATGTTTAGAGCACGATAACTACATGCTATAGGAACATATCATGGCAAAGCAAGGCATGCAATGAAACTACTCAAAGCATACAACAAAAGTCCCTTACTGACCATAAGCCGAAAGGGATCAGAAAATACAATTGCAACCACATGAACATAGCAATTTATGATAACAGATTCAGACTTAGTGAAAAACTTGAACATGGCAAAACAGATATCAAATTGGCATGTTTACGAGCTCGATGCACCCACCACAAGGCAAGGCATGACAAACTAAGCATACACCCAGCAAGTAGACATGGCATAGAAGCTATACATGGCAAGAACAACAACATAGCATGCACGGATCAATAACAACAAGCTCGACAAATTGCTAAACATGTTAACAATCTGCCAGGAACATTTTATAGCAAAAGGAGAGCTCGATTGACTCAAGCTAGGGTTCTCCATAATTTCAAACAAAGATATGGATGGATAGAGCACCACAATAGCTACAAAACATCCTTACTGGTCATGCTCAAAAGAGGCATGGAATACTAGGAATCAACATGAACATATGGCATAAAAATTACAGTAGGGCAATGACTTAGAATATTTCTAAGTCCCTGAAATCAGCAACATTAAGTAAGCTACTTTTTATGCTTGTGCTAGTCACCACTAAGATCACAAAAATACATGGCATACACCCCTTTAAAGATGGCATGGCATACTTCAAAACACATGTAGAGCTCAAGATCATAGCATGCACACATTAATCATGGCAAAAATGACAAAAGTGCAAAAGCTGATAACAGATCTGAAACTAACATCACATATCCCTATTCCAACAGCTTTTCGGGCATCAAGATGAGCTCAAATGAAAATGATGCAATGAGATGAAATGAAGTACTTGTCGAGACGAACATTTCTATATGCTACACGCACGAATGGGAGCCATGGTGATGATGTTATGATGCGATGAAATATGCATAAAATTACTGGGACGTGGACGAAATTTAGACCTCTCCGAGAAAGTCAACCGGACGGAGCGATGTCGGATGACGAGATCCGGGACGAAGGGAGATGTTTGGTTGGAGGGATGGGTGGATCTGATCCCAATCCAACAGATCTGATCCGGGAGGAACTCCGGCGAGGCGTGGCGCGTTCTGGCGATCGCCGGCGACGAGGAAGCGGCGACGTGATGAGGAGGAGGCAGCTGGGAGACGCGGCGCCTACGGAGAGGTCCGGCCAGCGGCGGAGCTCGGCGAGGGAGCTCGGTGGTGGCGCCTGCGCGGAAGCCGAGGCCGGGCGCCGCGGTTGCTGGCGAGCGGGCGGCGAAGGACGCGGTGGCCGGTGCATGGCAGCGGCGGTGGCCTCGGGTGGCGTGCGGGCGTGGTGTCGATGGGAGCTGGGCGGCGGGGCAGCTCTCAAGCGGCGAGGAGGAGCGGGAGGCCAGGTGGTGCACCGTGGTTGTCCTAGAGCGGCGGCGGGGCGGCGTGGCGAGCTCCGATTCGCCGAAGTGAGGTGGCGGTGGCGGCCGACATGTCCGGCCGGCACGGAGGAATTGTCCGGCGGCGTGCGGGGGATAACATAGGGTTTTATCTACGCAAATTTTGGAGGGGATCGCATATATATAGGTAGAGGGATCTAGGAGAGTCCAAATGAGGTGCGGTTTTCGGCCACGCGATTGTGATCAAACGACCGATATGATCAAGGGGGTATAGGTGGGTTTTGGGCCACTTTGGAGAGGTGTTGGGCTGCAACACACTTGAGGCCTTTTCGATTACTCGGTTAACCGTTGGAGTATCAAACGAAGTCCAAATGGCACGAAACTTGACAGGCGGTCTACCGGTAGTAAACCAAGGCCGCATGACAAGTCTCGGTCCAATCCGAAAAAGTTTAACACCGGCACATGAAAAGAGGTAGAAAGGGACACCCGAGGATATAGGAGCGCCGGAATGGAAAACGGACAACGGGGAAAATGCTCGGATGCATGAGACGAACATGTATGCAAAATGAAATGCACATGATGACATGATATGAAATGCATGACACGCAAGCAATGACAAGGCAACAACAGCGAATAACTGGAAGACACCTGGCACAACGGTCTCGGGGCGTCACACTAGTACAAATTGTAGTACTATTGTTGATTGGACTCATCCGATAACCTGTTGCAATGCACGTACAATTATGTATTTGGAAATATATTTCCCCCCTTCCAGCACCCACTCTGAGAGGTGACTCGAAAGCCATTCATAAATTTAGTAAGTTTATCATAGGCATATCATTTAGCATTACATAAACCAGGTCATCAACCCACAATGAAACATGGTGTGTCATTTCTCGTGCAAAATGGAGGAGGGAGGAAGAGCGTGCGACAACAATTCCAAACCGACAGTAAAAGGCAAAGAGGCGGCGGACGGTTGCCACGGTACAGGAAGAGGCACCCTGGCCTACATAGACATCCGTTCAAAAAGTGTACAAAAGGACTCGCCATTGTCTCACTAAAGAGTTGGAATGGGACCACATGTCAACGAAACATGGTGTGTCATTTCCCGTGCAAAATGTGATCTGGCCGTGTTGGCCCGAGGTGCCGCATTATTTCTCAACTTTATTTTTTTAATGGCATGCCATTAAGTTTGAAGCACGACTAACTGGTACTGTATGTAGTTAAAATATAAACTACTCTACGAGTACTCCACCTCTAGTACTAGTATCAAAAAATATGGACAAGATATATAGGCTGGAGCTTCAGCGCTTTCTTGCTAAGGGCTGCCCACTTTCTTCTCACACTATCACCCTCTCTCCAGATCTAAAAAAGACGACCTCTCTCTCCCTCCTCACCGGTGGTCACAGATCCACCGGGGAAGAAAAGGACGTGCAGCGTTGACACACTCGTCATCGGCGAGCGAGGTCACGCACTAACGACGAGGCCGTCCTCTCAGACCTAGCTCCCGCGCTGGATGGCCTCTGTCCCCAAGCTTGCTTTGTCAATGTGTGCAGAGGACGACGACCGCGAGCGAAGCCACTTCCCGCCGACCCTCTGGTATACTACCTATTTTCGAACCATACCCTTGTTCTATTGCCCTATCTGCCACGTCGCTGCATGTGGATCTTTTTCCACTCCACCATCTTCCCAACTTGCTATCCTCTGCTTTGCTGGTCACGTAGAAGAAAACCTTAATTTGCACTATTAAAGGAAACCCTACTTCATGTAGACTAATGCATGTCTGGATTGAGTAAGGAAAGGAAGGGAGAAAGTACTATCCAAGAGACTAGGCATCGAACCCGCATCTAGGTTGAAAAGGGGAAAATCAGTAGCTAAGGAACAAGTCTGATGTCTCTTGGCTGAAAAAGGGTGAAAAAGGGTAGAAAGGCATGAAAACACAATAGAGAATGACCAGGTCAATCGGTTTGTTGTCCTCACATAGGAAAAAGGTGGCTAAAGAGACTAAAAATGGGACGTAATCCACATATGTTGCCTGGATATTTGTTGATCTGGGCAACCATACCTCCCCCACCACTCTATGCGTCCGTGGAGGTACATCGTACTAGTGCGCCCACTGGCCGAATGGGCCTCCCATGCTCTTATCGCCACTTTTTTGCTGTTAGTATAACGCCATCGGTGAAGTCAAGCAATGCTACTGCTAAAGTGATGCCACATTTAACTAATGCCGCACTCAGTCTAATGCCACCGATAAGTTTAAGCAATGCCATTTAATGTCACTAGATGATTTTAGGGTTAGCTGTTGATTGTGGATGTATTAAAGATTTTTCAGCTAAGGCATTCTAATGTTGTTGCACAGCCAGTATACCAACGATGAAACTTGTTACTACCTTCAGATTTTTGCACTGTTAATGCTTATAGATTACATACCTCACTTTCATGAGATAAGTAATTTTTTGTACAGTGTCACCAAAATGCCAAGGCACTGATGTCATTTTATTTTGGTTAAACTGCACAAATAATTACAAAGACAAGAGGAAAGGTCAAGAGTGGGCACCTCCTCCTCCGGCTGTTCTCTTGATCCGTTTGATCAAGTTTTTATGTTTGATCAATTATCAAGATTGGGATAGCAATTTTGATGTCCCATCGAGTTTGAAATGTTATATACCTTGAAGGTACATGGTTTGCAATTTTTTTATACTACCGTTAGTTAATAATGCTAGTTACCTTCAGACTTTTGTATTTGGTTTAATGCTGTTGCACAACTAGTATACCAATGCCGATACTTGTTACCTTTGCATGTTGTATTGTTAATGCTTATAGAAATCTTCCAGTGCTAGCTTATGGAAATCTGTTCAGTAAAACCATTATACCGTACCCCGTAATAAAAAAACTACTCTACTGTTGCACTAGCCACTAGAGTAGTGTATATTTGTACTAGTCGAATGCTGTTGCATTAGCGTTTGGACATATATAAAGTTTGGCAAGCTTCCCCAGATATGTGCTCAAGAAAACTACTACCTGTTTTTCTAAATACTAGACGTTTGGGTACATTAAATTGAACTGCGAAAATGTCTTATATTAAGGAACAGAGGGTGTAAAGTTCTCTCAAATTATCCCGGTAAAGCTAGTCACACCTTTGTTGAAATTAATGTGCATTATGTTACCAGAAGAGATCTGTATCTTTGTGTCTAATGCCTATCGATTACAGACCTGACATCATGACGTAATGTTAAGTCATTTCTTTTTGTACAGTGTCACTGAATTGTCAAGGCGGTGATGGCATTTTATTTTAGTTGAGCTGCACAAAATATGCTTAAAAGAAGAGGAAAGGTCAGGAATGGTTCAGCTTTTAAGAAAATACTATGTATTCCTTCCTAACATCAGCCGTTGTTGCCTTATTTATTCCTTCAAAGAGGTGGTTAGAAACAGTGTTGCTACCTTTTGCCCTTAAGAAATTGGAATGCTTATATTTGTGAGTCTATGCTTCAACTAGTGCCACTTTTGTAGTAATCACACTTTCAATATCTATGCAAACAAGGATGCTTGATTTTAGTGGAACTGCACAAAAAGTCCAAATGGTTCAACACTAGGAGCATGTTTTCTTCCAAACCGTTACATTCAATTGGTGGCACTATGAGCTATTCATTACGAAGGTACATGTTTTGCTACTATCTTGCTACTCTTTTTGTATTGTCATTAGATAGTAATATTAGTGGTTTGCATGTGAATTCATTGGCGGGGTGGACCTACATTTGAGGTGCAAGACAGGATTCAATGATTGGATGCTCAATTTCGGTTGTATCGATTTCACCTCTTCCATCACTACGAACATGGAAATTGTCGGTGTCCTGAGAATGGGGGTACCCAGACTTTCCTGCATGCGGCCCACGACGTGGCTCCACCGGCGACCTGGTATGGCCCATCATCTGCAACAACCACTCAAGACCCTCAGGAGGTGGACGACATCAAGACCTCCTTTGGGGCAGCCTCGCTAGGCTGGCTCTCGAGGAGCGGAGATATCTGTACAAGGGGCACCTCGTGAGGTTCCCGTGACGTGAGCCATGATGACCAAGGCCAGGCGGGCGCTAGTGGGCGCAATGTACTAGTTTCCTATTTGGTGCTAAAGAGGCAGGCGCAGGCGAGGAGTCCCGAGGCATCAGGCAAATGTTTCCTTATCGGTGCAATGAGACCAAGGCCAGCAGGATGGAGGTAACTGCGGAGCCCACGACATCGTCACCACCAGAGCCTTTGGCAGTCGAAGACCACCTTTTGTCAGGATAACTTGTACTAGTTGTCCCCCTTCAAACTTGGCAGTTGTTGGATCCCTTCCTGCCTAACATTTGGGAAGAGAACTAGGGCCTCTATAAATAGGACTAGCCACTACCATAGGAAGGGGGGAGAAGGGGGGCGGTCATTTAGACCATCCTCACACACCAGCTCATTGAGGTCAAGATCACCTCTCCTCGGGAGGCAGTTCATCCATTATACTAATTCATCCTTAGCCCTCGAGGCAATCCACCGCACCACACTGGAGTAGGGTATCACACCACAACGGTGGCCCAAACTAGTATAAACCCTCGTGTCTCTTGTTCCTTGGGTTCATCGACCTAGGCCTTGAGATCGTTGCGCGAGTGAGCTGGAGAGAGAGAGAGAGAGAGAGAGAGTTCTTCATGCGCACCCTAGTGTTCGAACCTTAAGGGTTTGCCAGAACCCAGAATCCGACATTTGGCGTGCCAGGTAGGGGTGCACCGAAGCCCCTCTCTCGCCGACACCCCGCGGTTCCGATGTCTGACGAACCGAGGACTCACGCTGACCATTGGGCTGCTTGGCCCATCCAGGCGACGCCGTCCGCCCAAGAAGACCTCAACTCCAGAGTCCGGGCGGCCCGTGTACCGCCGAACGCCCCCGGACGCAGGCGACGCGGACCGGCGCCCCCGCCGTCGCAGCACGGCGCACGCGAGCCACTGCAAGATCCTCAGGCTACGCCGCGGCAACGGCACCACACACCCGATGGGAACAAGCAAACATGCGAGCTACTCTTGTCATGGCGCGGGAGCTGCTGTAGTGCCGGCTGGCAGAGAGCGGCCGCGACGCACTGCTGGAGTGTGTCGCTTAGCTATTGGACGCTGCATCCAGGGGTACGCCTTTTTTCTACTTCCCGCCTACACCTCCTGTTGTGGCAAGATTGCATGGCGGGCCCCATCGCGCTCGCATGCTCCCCGGTGCACCAGGAGGGTTAAACGATGTCAGCACGACTGACGGCGCCATTCATCCGAACGCACCCGCGCTTCCCTCGGGTGTGTAACGCCCCGAGATCGTTGAGCCAGGTGTCCTCCAGTTATTCGCCGTTGTTGCCATGTCATTTGCTTGCGTGTTGCATCTTTTCATGTCATCATGTGCATTGCATCATCACGTTTTCGAAACTTGCATCTGTCCTAGTCTCCCAGTTCCTTCCGTTGTCCGTTCTGAGCCCAGACACACTTGCACGCGCCCGTGGCACGTCCGAAATATTATTTTATAAGTGACCGGAAAAATGTTCTCGGAATGAGATTAAAGTTGGTGTGCGGTGTTGTTTTGTTGTCAGTCGGTTGCCTGCCAAGTTTCATCGCATTCGGAGTCCGTTTGATGCCCCAACGGATAACTATAGCGGCAGTATACCCGGTCTTATCGTCGGACGTTTTCGGTCTCCGGAAATCGTGCCGGGCTGCATCTCTCCCCTCTCGTCTCAGACCAACCCGCTCTCCACAGTCCACCTAGGCCCATGCCTACCCCTCTTTGCACAGTGCACCGGACCTCCTCGCGCACGCGTCCGAAAGCTGTCCCGGACTCGACCCGGTCAGTCGTCACCGTTGTGTCCGGATCATCCCCAAACATCTACAAAACGTCTCCGTTTTGTTAATTGGACTTCCTTGTGTATTTTTCTTGACCTCTCGATTTTAATTGGAGGGACGGATTAGCCCCTAAACTCTCCCTCTTTCCTTATATATAGTCCCTAGTCTAAATCTGGACAAAACCCCTATTTCCTAGGGATCCTCCCCTGTCCAGCCGTCGCCGCCAGCCACCTGGTCTCCTCCTTTTTTTCCGCGCGCCCCCAATCGCGAGCCAGCCTCCAGATCCACCCGTGGCCATTCCTCTCGATCTCTCCCCACCAGCCTCCTCCTTCCTTCGATCCAACCAGCCGCAGGATCGAGGGAGGAGCCCTCATGCCCGACCCTCACCGACCCTGCAGGCCGCGCCCTCCGGCGACCCCACCGCCGGCGGCCATGACTAGGACTGACCTCATCCCGGTCCTCTCCTCCTATTTTTCCCACTCTCTCTCTCACGGTGGTTCTCTCTATCTCTCCTTCCCAGGAATGAAAAGGAGTTCGCCCAAGCTCCATGGCGCCACCGCCACCGTCCTGCTTCGTCTGGTGTCCTTCGAGCAGCGCCACCCGCCGGATCCGCTCGATGTTCGCCTTGCCCCTGCGCCCCAAGTCCCGCGTCGGAGCCGCCTGCAACCCGCCCTCGTCGCCACCTCGACCGCTCCTCTCCTCCTCGAGCTCCTCGTCGATGACGACAGCCTCTATCTTGACCCCGCAGGCTGCACCCTCCAGCTCATCGCCGCGGTCGGTCTTCCCCAATCCTCGTCGCCGGCCTCTGCTTCTGCATTTGGAAACAATGACGAACAGCGACAAGTCGCCCGTCTGCGTTGACCCCCTCCTCTGCCTCGTGCGAAGCCCAGTTCCAGCAGGGCGTGCGTGGCCCAGCGCCAAGGCTCGGCTTCCTGGAGCCCGATGTGAGGAAGCCCATCCTTTGTTTGCTCCTGTGCAGCCCAGTTCGGGCCAGTTTCGGCCCGAGTTGTGTTTTTTTTCCACAGTATGTTTTAGCTTATTCCAGAGAACGCCCGTTTTGCAGAAAAGCACTCATACATCATGCATATCATATCTCACAAACCGTGCATCGGATTAAAACAAACTTAACATGAAAGTTGCTTAGAATTGTGTGTAGTTTCATATTATGTCACTTTCATCTATGTTTAAGATGTTTAAAATGTTGTTTGGTTAGATTTGCTCCTATGACATGCTAAAATGTTTTAAATCATAACTAAATAACCGTATCTCGGTTTCGAACAAACTTTATATGTAAATGGGGTGGAAAAATGCCTAGTTTAGCATGGTGGCATCACTTTGCATGTTTAACAACTCTAAAATTGTGTTTAGGGCAGAACAGTAACAAACCTAAAATGTGCACATGAGGAGTTTCCGGACTTGTTGTTTTGTTGTTTCCGGCCTCATTTAAACTTGCCTAGATAGGTAGTTTTGTTGTGCTTCACCTCTTGCCATGTTAACAACATTTAATCTTGTTGGTTACCTAAACGAGAGAGAGCTAAATAAGTCATGTGGTGTTTTCTTCAATATGCAACTCCGTTGCATAATGATCTCCACTTAATTTGTAGGATTGTTTGTGCATTTTGCCATGCCATGCTTCCTTAAACCGGACATGCATCATACTTGGTTGTGCATCATGTCATGTTTATTGTGGTGGATGTTTTACTATGTTGTTTGCTTCTTTCCGGTGTTGCTTCTTCGAGTTGGTTCTGATAACGTCGTGATTGTGAGGAACCGTTCGTCTACGTCCGTTTGTCTTCTTCATGGACTCGTTCTTCTTCCTTGCGGGATTTCAGGCAAGATGATCATGCCCTCGAAATCACTTCTATCTTTGCTTGGTAGATGCTCTCTCTTTTGCTATGCCTATGCTGGGATACCGACCACTTGCTTATCATGCCTCCCATATTGTTGAACCAAGCCTCTAACCCACCTTGTCCTAGCAAACCATTGTTTGGCTATGTTACCGCTTTCCTCAGCCCCTCTTATAGCGTTGTTAGTTGCAGGTGAAGATTGAAGTTTATTCCTTGTTGGAACATGGAGATGTTGTTCCTTGTTGGAACATGTTTACTTGTTGGGATATCACTATATATCTTATTTAATTAATGCATCTATATACTTGGTAAAGGGTGGAAGGCTCGGCCTTATGCCTGGTGTTTTGTTCCACTCTTGCCGCCCTAGTTTCCGTCATATCGGTGTTATGTTCCTGGATTTTGCGTTCCTTATGCGGTTGGGTTATAATGGGAACCCCTTGACAGTTCGCTTTGAATAAAACTGCCCCAGCAAGGCCCAACCTTGGTTTTACCATTTGCCACCTAGCCTCTTTTTCCCTTGGGTTAGGCCAGCCCAAGGGTCATCTTATTTTAACCCCCCCGGGCCAGTGCTTCTCTAAGTGCTGGTCCAACCCAGAGCACCGTGCGGGGCCGTCCCTTGGCAACTTGGGTTATGTTGGCTCCCGTACGCTTAGCTTATCCGGTGTGCCCCGAGAACGAGATATATGCAGCTCCTATCAGGATGTCGGCGCATCGGGTGGTTTTGCTGGACTTGTTTTACCATTGTCGAGGATGTCTTGTAGAACCGGGATACCGAGTCTGATCGGAATGTCTCGGGAGGAGGTCTATTCCTTCATTGACCGTGAGAGCTTGTCATGGGCTAAGTTGGGACATCCTTGCAGGGATTTGAACTTTCGAAAGTCGTGCCCGCCGTTATGGGTAGATGGGAATTTGTTAATGTCCGGTTGTAGATAACTTGAACCTTAACTTAATTAAAATGAATCAACTGCATGTGTAACCGTGATGGTCTCTTTCTGGCGGAGTCCGGGAAGTGAACATGGTGTTGGAGTTATTCTTGACGTAGGTTGTTCTAGGATCACTTCTTGATCATACTTTTATAGACCGTGCTTTGCCTTCTCTTCTCGCTCTCATTTGCGTATGTTAGCCACCATATATGCTAGTCGCTTGCTGCAGCTCCACCTCATACCTTTTACCTTACCCATAAGCTTAAATAGTCTTGATCGCGAGGGTGCGAGATTGCCGAGTCCCTGTGGCTTACAGATACTTCCAAACCAGTTTGCAGGTGCCGATGAGTCCATGCAGATGACGCAACCAAGCTCAGGAGGAGCTCAATGAAGATCTTGTCCTTTGTGTTGTTTCATTCTAGTTGATCAGTAGTGGAGCCCAGTTGGGGTCGATCGGGGACCTTGTCGCATTTGGGGTTCTTCTTTTATTTTGGTTCCGTAGTCGGACCCTGATTGTATTTGGATGTTGTAATTCTTTATTCATGTATTGTGTGAAGTGGCGATTGTAAGCCAACTATGTATCTTTTCCCCTATTGTATTACATGGGTTGTTTGCGAAGCTTACCTCACTTGCGACATTGCTTTCAATGCGGTTATGCCTCTAAGTCATGCTTCGACACGTGGGAGATATAGCCGCATCGAGGGCGTTATAAGTTGGTAATCAGAGCCTTCCCCGACCTTAGGAGCCCCATTGCTTGATCGTTTTTATCGGCCGAGTTGTGTCTAGAAAAATGTTTTGAGTCATTTAGGAATTATATATCGGAGAGTTAGGAATTCTTTTTACTTCCCAGTCTCCTCATCGCTCTGGAAAGGCATCCTGACATAGAGTTTTGACTCTTCTCTTCTCAAATTTCACTAAAAAAAATTTAGGACCACGCGGGAATCTTGGAATCGTTCCCATGGTTTTGTGACGAGAACATTGTCTTGGTGCCTCCTGTCAGGGGTTTTGTGGAAGTGTCCCGGGGAGTTGAGCTCCAAGGTGTTGTCATCACAATTTTATCGTTGCAGTTCTGGAATACCTGAGTTTAGTTTCGCCGACATCGAAAATCTCTTTTATGTAGTTGTTGGTGAGATAACCTCGACGCCACCCAGTACTGGGGCGGGAGTTCGGGAGTATCGCCAGAAATTGTATAACGGATGCTTTTCGAAGGTTGAGGTAGACGATTTCCGAAGTTTTCTCAGTTATGTGTTGAAGGATGGATACAGCTGGATGTAGGATTTGCTAGATTTGGGTGAGATATTATGCTTCCCCTATATCCCCAACACCTGATTGCATAACCGGAAAATTTCGGGAGTTTATAAGTGGGAATTCAAGTAGCTTGTAGGATTTCTTTCCGACAGATGTATGATATGAAATTGGGGTTCGACGTCTAGTGGTCCGCCTATTGACGGTCGGTTTTACAGTGGTCTCGTTGTGTCTTAAAGATTCCTTGGCTATGCCGACTCGGGGATGCTTCGTATGTCATGTGCACTGCCTTGTACATGATGGTGTTGTACGATCGAGCACATGTAGGCCCCACCACGAAAACTTCGGACGAAATCTCTATCATATGTTTGTTCCAGCTTATTCCGCAAGCCAATCCTTTGTTTTTGTTTTGAGTTATGGTATTCGAGTTGATTCGAAGTCAAATGTTGATTCCGTACCTTCCCCAAATGGTGTTCTCATATTCCTATGTGAATACTAATCCTTCTCGTTTATTGAGATTGTCATGTCAATTCTTCTCACCGGCGTGTCTCTCTTCAAGTGGATCCGTTCATTTTCAACATTCGCAAGATTCAATCTCAGTTTTCTCAACGGTGTTCATTTCTCCCGTCTCCAAGTTGCCTTTGTTTTTCCCACCCTCCCTCCCTTTGTTTTCTTCAAGGACTCAGATTTCTTAATCAAGTATCTTTTTATTCATGTGAAGTCTCTCCATTCTTTTCGTCAATGTTCTTATCCAGTGATTCTCAAGAAGATAATAATGGAGCTTCAAGTTATCATTATTCATTCTTTTTCTTCTCCGGTGGAACCAATTCAAGCCTTGTTGATCATATCATTTCCTCGTTTCAAATACCTTCTCTTGCCGGTGCACCTCATATTCAGTCATTTCTCACTATTCAATTGTTCCAGAGTGCTCAAGATATCTCGAAGATTCGTGTTTCCACTCTTAATCCGTTCAAGCTATTTTGAGGATGTTATCTCATTCAAGCCTTTTAATTCAACCGGTGAAATCTCTCTTTTTAATCATTCTAATGGTGTTTTCTCTTGAGTGGGCCCTAACCACAGGTCTTTTCCCAGGATCTTACCTGACTCTTCTAATTTTCCCGGAGCTATCCTCAAATTTCATTTCGAAGCTTGACGTAAGAATGATTTATCATTAGTCAAATGTCTTTCTCCAAGATCTTTCAAATTCTTATAATTGTTGGTTCAACCTTTCCAATTTTAATTCTAGAGTGCCTCAATAATTCATGGTGGTGTTTCTCGTCGTCATTCTCAGATTTTGAAGAACGAAGAAGTGTCTCTCTTTAATCTTGCTCCATTCTCTTCAAGTTTCGTGATTCTAGCTTGTTGCCATCCTCTCATAATTGTTTGATTGTGAGAATTCTTTTCACTTATCCGGAGCAATTCAAGAGTCTTCTCAGTTTGGTTATCTAGAGTCCATCAATTCAGGTTTATTCATTCTCAGCTTTCAGTTATCATTCTCCAATCTTACCGGTGCTTCGTTCAAGTGATCTCTAATCAGTTCATGATATCTTCGTTCTCATGGATCTAAATTCTCTCAAGCATCTTCGTTATTTGCTAATTCTTCCCGGTGTATTCTTTATCTTCTCTTCATTCATAACCAATTTTTATGGTGGTTCGTTCAAGACTTCTCGTCATTCGTTTATCATATCAATTCTTTCGTTCTTTTCAATCCGACTGGTGTTTCGTTGAAGACCTTATCAAGTTATCGGTATGTCTCTTAATCCTTTTCAACGAGAATAAGTAGTATGCCAAATTTGTTTGCTCGTCATCAATTTAAATTGATGAAGGATAAGCATGACGTAATTCTTATTCTTGTTTCTTCATAGTGATTAATTCCTTATTACGGAGAGTGCCAAGTTTTTCTCGGTTATTTCATCGCGAAGATCCATCTAATCATCGCAAGGATTCACCTTGTGTTTCCAACTTCTCTTTCCTTTCGTTTGATCATTCTTTTATTATTGGAGTTCCTCATGATGGTTCGTCAAGGATTCTTTTCATTCTTCAATTATTTTTCAAGATATCTCTCGAAGCGATGATCCGCCAAGATATACTTCAAGCTTTCTTCTTCTTGTAATCCGGAGTGCAATTCTTTCTACCATATTATTGGAGGTGGTATTATGTCATTTTTGATAATTTGAATTCATGTTTCATGATACACATGTTGTTAAGAATGAGGTATTTTAAATCCATCAACCTCTTCGTTGGAGTTATCTTGTGTCATGTTTCACCTAAAGCCTTCCCTAAGGTTTGTTGCTTTATGGTGCTTATAAATGACCCAAGTTCTTCATCTATCCTCCTGGTGAAATAGTTTCTCGTCTCCGTGTTCATATCAACCCAAATCTTTTAGTTTCGTTAGTGGTGGAATTTTTCCTCATAGTTTTGGGGATGTCTTTCATAAGTCCACATCAAGCTTACTCTTTTCGTTGTTGGTTTTCCAACAACTCCGTTCGACCCTTCTCCTAAGGATACCTTTTCAAGCTCTTTTGTCGCAGAAGTTGGCATTTTCTTCTACATTCGTTTATCTCAATTATCTATCTTCTATTCTTTCTTCCGGAGGCTTTGTGATGTTGCTCTTTTCAGTCATCATCTTGATTTATGAAGATCATGATCTTTTCTTTGCTTATCCTTTTTATCGGAGTCTTGTCCCCTTTTGCTCAAGTTCTTTTCGCCTTATCAACCATTGCATCTCTTTTCTACCGGAGTGCTGTCGAAATTTGTTCTTTCTTATTACTCTTCCCTACCGGAGTGCTTTCAACCTTGTTCTTCCTCGTTCCTCTTTCCTAACGGAGTGTTTTCAACTTCGTTCATCTCTGTTGTATTCTTTTCTCGAAATGGCTTAACCGTTGCAAGGTTCTTTGGGTCTCACTCGTTTGTCAAAGAAGCAACTTAGCTTTACCTCTTCTCTTTCCCTTCCGTTTTCCCTCCGGTGCCATTCTAGATCTCGGGACGAGATCCTCTCGTAGTGGTGGAGTGTTGTAACGCCCCGAGACCGTTGAGCCAGGTGTCCTCCAGTTATTCGCCGTCGTTGCCATGTCATTTGCTTGCGTGTTGCATCTTTTCATGTCATCATGTGCATTGCATCATCACGTTTTCGAAACTTGCATCTGTCCCAGTCTCCCAGTTCCTTCCGTTGTCCGTTCTGAGCCCAGACACACTTGCACGCGCCCGCGGCACGTCCGAAATATTATTTTATAAGTGACCGGAAAATGCTCTCGGAATGGGATGAAAGTTGGCGTGCGGTGTTGTTTTGTTGTCAGTCGGCTGCCTGCCAAGTTTCATCGCGTTCGGAGTCCGTTTGATGCCCCAACGGATAACTATAGCGGCAGTATACCCGGTCTTATCGTCGGACGTTTTCGGTCTCCGGAAATCGTGCCGGGCTGCATCTCTCCCCTCTCGTCTCAGACCAACCCGCTCTCCACAGTCCACCTAGGCCCATGCCTACCCCTCTTTGCACAGTGCACCGGACCTCCTCGCGCGCGCGTCTGAAAGCTGTCCCGGACTCGACCCGGTCAGTCGTCACCGTTGTGTCCGGATCATCCCCAAACATCTACAAAACGTCTCCGTTTTGTTAATTGGACTTCCTTGTGTATTTTTCTCGACCGCTTGATTTTAATTGGAGGGACGGATTAGCCCCTAAACTCTCCCTTTTTCCTTATATATAGTCCCTAGTCTAAATCTGGACAAAAACCATATTTCCTAGGGATCCTCCCCTGTCCAGCTGTCACCGCCAGCCACCTGGTCTCCTCCTCTTTTTCCGCGCACCCCCAATCGCGAGCCAGCCTCCAGATCCACCCGCAGCCATTCCTCTCGATCTCTCCCCACCAGCCTCCTCCTTCCTTCGATCCAACCAGCCGCAGGATCGGGGGAGGAGCCCTCACACCCGAGCCTCGCCGACCCTGCAGGCCATGCCCTCCGGCGACCCCGCCGCCGCCGGCCATGACCAGGACTGACCTCATCCCGGTCCTCTCCTCCTGTTTTTCCCTCTCTCTCTCTCACAGTGGTTCTCTCTCTCTCTCCTTCCCAGGAATGAAAAGGAGTTCGCCCAAGCTCCATGGCGCCACCGCCACCGTCCTGCTTCTTCTGGTGTCCTTCGAGCAGCGCCACCCCCCGGATCCGCTCGATGTTCGCCTCGCCCCTGCGCCCCAAGTCCCGCGTCGGAACCGCCTGCAACCCGCCCTTGTCGCTACCTCGACCGCTCCTCTCCTCCTCGAGCTCCTCGTCGACGACGAGAGCCTCCAGCTGGATCCCGCAGGCCGCACCCTCCAGCTCATCGCCGCGGTCGGTCCTCCCCAATCCTCGTCGCCGGCATTTGCTTCTGCATTTGGAAACGACGACGAACAGCGACAAGTCGCCCGTCTACGTTGACCCCCTCCTCTGCCTCGTGCGAAGCCCAGTTCCAGCAAGGCGTGCGTGGCCCAGCGCCAAGGCTCGGCTTCCTGGAGCCCGATGTGAGGAAGCCCATCCTTTGTTTTCTCCTGTGTAGCCTAGTTCGGGCCAGTTTCGGCCCGAGTTGTGTTTTTTTCCGCAATATGTTTTAGCTTATTCCAGAGAACGCCCGTTTTGCAGAAAAGAACTCATACATCATGCATATCATATCTCACAAACCGTGCATCAAATTAAAACAAACTTAACATGAAAGTTGCTTAGAATTGTGTGTAGTTTCATATTATGTCACTTTCATCTATGTTTAAGATGTTTAAAATGTTGTTTGGTTAGATTTGCTCCTATGACATGCTAAAATGTTTTAAATCATAACTAAATAACCGTAGCTCGGTTTCGAATAAACTTTATATGTAAATGGGGTGGAAAAATGCCTAGTTAACATGGTGGCATCACTTTGCATGTTTAACAACTCTAAAATTGTGTTTAGGGCAGAACAGTACCAAACCTAAAATGTGCACATGAGGAGTTTCCAGACTTGTTGTTTTGTTGTTTCCGACCTCATTTAAACTTGCCTAGATAGGTAGTTTTGTTGTGCTTCACCTCTTGCCATGTTAACAACATTTAATCTTGTTGGTTACCTAAACGAGAGAGAACTAAATAAGTCATGTGGTGTTTTCTTCAATATGCAACTCCGTTGCATAATGAGCTCCACTTAATTTGTAGGATTGTTTGTGCATTTTGCCATGCCATGCTTCATTAAACCGGACATGCATCATACTTGATTGTGCATCATGTCATGATTATGTGGTGGTTGTTTACTATGTTGTGTGCTTCTTTCCGGTGTTGCTTCTTCGGGTTGGTTCCGATAACGTCGCGTTTGTGAGGACCTGTTCGACTACGTCCGTTTGTCTTCTTCGTGGACTCGTTCTTCTTCCTTGCGGGATTTCAGGCAAGATGATCATACCCTCGAAATCACTTCTATCTTTGCTTGCTAGATGCTCGCTCTTTTGCTATGCCTATGCTGCGATACCTACCACTTGCTTATCATGCCTCCCATATTGTTGAACCAAGCCTCTAACCCACCTTGTCCTAGCAAACCGTTGTTTGGCTATGTTACCACTTTGGTCAGCCCCTCTTATAGCTTTGTTAGTTGCAGGTGAAGATTGAAGTTTGTTCCTTGTTGGAACATGGAGATGTTGTTCCTTGTTGGAACATGTTTACTTGTTGGGATATCACTATATATCTTATTTAATTAATGCATCTATATACTTGGTAAAGGGTGGAAGGCTCGGCCTTATGCCTGGTGTTTTGTTCCACTCTTGCCACCCTAGTTTCCGTCATATCGGTGTTATGTTCCCGGATTTTGCGTTCCTTACGCGGTTGGGTTATAATGGGAACCCCTTGACAGTTCACTTTGAATAAAACTCCTCCAGCAAGGCTCAACTTTGGTTTTACCATTTGCCACCCAGCTTCTTTTCCCTTGGGTTAGGCCAGCCCAAGGGTCATCTTATTTTAACTCCCCCGGGCCAGTGCTTCTCTAAGTGCTGGTCCAACCCAGAGCACCGTGCGGGGCCGTCCCTTGGCAACTTGGGTTACGTTGGCTCCCATATGCTTAGCTTATCTGGTGTGCCCTGAGAACGAGATATGTGCAGCTCCTATCGGGATGTCGGCGCATCGGGTGGTTTTGATGGACTTGTTTTACCATTGTCGAGGATGCCTTGTAGAACCGGGATACTGAGTCTGATCGGAATGTCTCGGGAGGAGGTCTATTCCTTTGTTGACCGTGAGAGCTTGTCATGGGCTAAGTTGGGACACCCCTGCAGGGATTTGAACTTTCGAAAGCCATGCCCGCGGTTATGGGCAGATGGGAATTTGTTAATGTCCGGTTGTAGATAACTTGAACCTTAACTTAATTAAAATGAATCAACTGCGTGTGTAACCGTGATGGTCTCTTTCCGGCGGAGTCCGGGAAGTGAACACGGTGTTGGAGTTATGCTTGACGTAGGTTGTTCTAGGATCACTTCTTGATCATACTTTTATCGACCGTGCTTTGCCTTCTCTTCTCGCTCTCATTTGCGTATGTTAGCCACCATATATGCTAGTCGCTTGCTGCAGCTCCACCTCATACCTTTTACCTTACCCATAAGCTTAAATAGTCTTGATCGCGAGGGTGTGAGATTGCTGAGTCCCCATGGCTCACAGATACTTCCAAACCAGCTTGCAGGTGCCGATGAGTCCGTGCAGATGACACAACCAAGCTCAGGAGGAGCTCAATGAAGATCTTATCCTTTGTGTTGTTTCGTTCTAGTTGATTAGTAGTGGATCCCAGTTGGGGTCGATCGGGGACCTTGTCGCATTTGGGGTTCTTCTTTTATTTTGGTTCCGTAGTCGGACCTTGATTGTATTTGGATGTTGTAATTCTTTATTCATGTATTGTGTGAAGTGGCGATTGTAAGCCAACTATGTATCTTTTCCCCTATTGTATTACATGGGTTGTTTGTGAAGATTACCTCACTTGTGACATTGCTTTCAATGCGGTTATGCCTCTAAGTCGTGCTTCGACACATGGGAGATATAGCCGTATCGAGGGTGTTACAGGGCGGCGTGGGCCTGGACGACCCCTTGCGCGGCCATAGTGGGGCGCCACCCTACAACCATCAGGGGGTGTAGGTCCCGGCGGCGCAAGGCGCAGGGCACCTAGGGAAGGGTTCCGGAGCGGCAACTTCGGAAGCCTATGTGCCCCGCATGGTGGACCAGGAGTACACACCGGAGATGGCCCCTGCTCGTTTCCCGAGCTGGGTTGGGAAGATGAGATGCTGGAAGTTGAGGCCATCCACGAGCCGCCTAGGAGCCTCATCGACCCCGCCAATGACAACAATCACAGGGTACCACTGATATCTCAGGAGCAGGCTTACGCTAACCATGGGTCGCAGGAGGATCAGGCCATAGCGGCGGATGGGGACCCTAGGGCGGCAACCTTGCTCTAACCGGAGGTAGCACACCGGGGGCTACGCGGGAGGGCTCTAGAGCAGGCCCTTCCCCGCGCCGCACGGAGCAAGGCACTGCCCGGAGGTAGGTACTCTGCCATGTAGGCACCGGCGAGCCCTTCCTCCTAGTAGAGGGCCCGTAGTCGCCGAGGGCGCCGCTAGCATCCCCTTTGGCCCTTGACACCGTCCTGGTTTCTGGACGCCCCAACGGTGGTCGGGGTGGCCCCTCATCTGGCGATATGAAATAAGGCTCGCGCTTGTGGAGGTCATCGCTTGTGACACTCTCAAGTAATAATGAGTGGGGTTGTACATGCCCCGGAGTCTCCGGAGTGCCGCCCTTGGGCCTCGGGGGCTCCCGCCCACGTCCTAGTGGAAGCACCATGCTCCGTGCTGGCCGTCGACACTCTCCCCCAATGACTATGCTCACAGCCAGTGAACGCACTTAGCTCCGCGCTGGTGGGAAGAGAACAAGACTAGCTAGGTGCCGAACGCGGCCATTTGCTTTCATCCCCTTTTCTGTAGCTGGATTTTCTGCTTTTTGGATCTGAACTTGGAATCTCATTTTCATTGTCAAGTTGGGGGGAGTCTTCTTTCTCGAGTGAATTTCTTGTGTTTTGGTTGCGTGCTCTATTTCGAGACTTGCGGCTACTACCCCTTCCCCTGCGAGTGCCCCGCGAGCGGGGGCTGGGAGTGGTATGCGCACAACTACGATGCTCAGGCGGGTCCGGAAGGTGGCGACCCCCCCTTAGGACCAAGAGCGCAAGCGCCGCTCATGGCTCTTGCTTCCTGAAGCTCCTCGGTCATCTTGGTGATGAACTCCTGAGTACTAGGCACTCCGCGCCTTGTGCCCTCTTGTGGGAAACGTGCGGTGAAGCATGCCTCCACGTGGTGCCCGAATGCCTCCCTCGTGATGATGGCTAGGTCCGAGGCCCTCTGAAAGAGAGCCCCCAATCCCAGGCTAAGGAGGGCGCCGCACGCGCCTTCCTTTGCGAGGGAACGAGGCGCCCCAGCTGCGAGCGCAGATGCTGAGGTGGCGCCGCTAGAAACGTCACTTTCCTGAGGCCCTTGGTGGAGTAGTTGCTTCTTCTTCTTGGGGTTGGCCTTAGGAGGGTACATGGTGCCTTCGTTGTCAGGGTCTTCAGCCGCTGTAGCTTGGTAAGCGCGCTTGAGGGAGCACACCACATCTCTTTCCTCGCAGGCGACTGAGATGATGTCGTCGCTCCCTGACATCTTGAGGACGTTGTAGCCGTGATGTGTCACTGCCGTAAACTTGGCCAGGGCTGGATACCGAGGATGGCGTTGTACGACAGGTGGATCTGGGCGACGTTGTCAGGACCCCGATCCTAAGTCACACCGACCTAGCATGTAACACATCATATCACTTTGCGGCCTCATGCATGGTATTCCCACGGGTGCCACCTTACCTGGCCCGGGACCATTTGCGCCTTTTGTCTCATGTATATGATAGTGTCGCTAGCATTTATATGACAGAGAACCCGGGTCGACATGGCTCGTCGTAAACCCAAAGTGGCACTAACTTACAGGGACAAGCATACATGACCCAACAACGAACATGTCGGTCAACAATGTATGAACGCAAATCATAGCAAGCTACAAGGACTTAAAGGAACAACGCGTGACATTTCCCCGAAGGGACAGACACAGGAACGAAGAAGGACACATGCCGGCCAGCCTAAGTGTTCCAGAGCAGTAGCAAGCTACCATGGCTTAGTGGAAGCACTAGGAGACATTTCCCGGTAGGAGAGGCTACCTAGAAGAAACAACTAGGTTGTCGGATCCCACACGTACCAAGCATTTCAATAACATGCACACAATATGCCCGATATGTGCAAATACAACATGGCATCACAACAAAACTATTATCATTTTTATGGCAATATGAACTTTTGTCTTGAATCCTTCGGATCTGAATATTCATATCACAAGTAAGAAGAATTACATTGAAATTATGCCAACTAGCATTCCACATCAAAAATTATCTTTTTATCATTTACTTACTCGAGGACGAGCAGGAATTAAGCTTGGGGATGCTTGATACGTCTCCAACGTATCTATATTTTTTGATTGCTCCATCCTATATTATCTACTGTTTTGGGAAATATTGGGCTTTGTTATCCACTTTTATATTATTTTTGGGACTAACCTATTAACTGGTGGCCCAGCCCAGATTTGCTGTTTTTTGCCTATTTCAGTGTTTTGAAGAAAAGGAATATTAGACGGAGTTGAAACAGAACAAAGCCAACTAGAGAAGTTATTTTTGGAACGAAAGCCACCCGATGGACTTGGACCCCATGTCAAGGAAGGAACGAGGAAGCCACGAGGGTGGGGGGCACGCCCACCCCCCTAGGGCGCACCCCCTGCCTCGTGGGGCCCTCGTGGCTCCCCTGACATACCTCTTCCGCCTATATAACTCCACATACCCTAAAACTTCCAGAACGGAGATTAGATCGGGAGTTCCACCGCCAGAAGCCTCCGTAGCCACCGAAAGCCATCTAGACCCATTCCGGCACCCTGCCGGAGGGGGCAATCCCTCTCCGGTGGCCATCTTCATCATTCCGATGCTCTCCATGACGAGGAGGGAGTAGTTCTCCCTCGGGGCTGAGGGTATGTACCAGTAGCTATGTGCTTGATCTCTCTCTCTCTCGTGTTCTTGATTTGGCACGATCTTGATGTATCGTGAGCTTTGCTATTATAGTTGGATCCTATGTTTCTTCTCCCCCTCTTCTCTCTTGTAATGAATTGAGTTTCCCCTTTGAAGTAATCTTATCGGATTGAGTCTTTAAAGATTTGAGAACACTTGGCGTATGTCTTGCGTGGGATATCCGTGGTGACAATGGGGTATTCTGTTGATCCACTTGATGTATGTTTTGGTGATCAACTTGCGGGTTCCTCCCATGAACCTATGCATAGGGGTTGGCACATGTTCTCGTCATGATTCTCTGATAGAACTTTGGGGCACTCTTTGAGGTCCTTTGTGTTGGTTGAATAGATGAATCTGAGATTGTGTGATGCATATCGTATAATCATACCCATGGATACTTGAGGTGACATTGGAGTATCTAGGTGACATTAGGGTTTTGATTGATTTGTGTCTTAAGGTGCTATTCTAGTACGAACTCTAGGGCTGTTTGTGACACCTATAGGAATAGCCCAACGGATTGATTGGAAAGAATAACTTTGAGGTGGTTTCGTACCCTACCATAATCTCTTCGTTCATTCTCCGCTATTAGTTACTTTGGAGTGACTCTATGTTGCATGTTGAGGGATAGTTATGATATTATTGTTGTTGAGAGGACTTGCACTAGTGAAAGTATGAACCCTAGGCCTTGTTTCCTAGCATTGCAATACCGTTTACACTCACTTTTATCATTCGTTACCTTCCTGTTTTTATATTTTCAGATTACAAAAACTATTATCTACCATCCATATTGCACTTGTATCATCATCTCTTCATCGAACTAGTGCACCTATACAATTTACCATTGTATTGGGTGTGTTGGGGACACAAGAGACTCTTTGTTATTTGGTTGCAGGGTTGCTTGAGAGAGACCATCTTCATCCTACGCCTCCAATGGATTTATAAACCTTAGGTCATCCACTTGAGGGAAATTTGCTACTGTCCTACAAACCTCTGCACTTGGAGGCCCAACAATGTCTACAAGAAGAAGGTTGTGTAGTAGACATCATTCACCACATTCCAATTCATCCCCAATGAATCGAACCTGACTCAACTCTAAGCAATAGCAGGCATGACAAACAAGCATGAATGAGTAGGCACATCAGGGCTCAAACAACTCCTACTCATGCTAGTGGGTTTCATCTATTTACTGTGGCAATGACAGGTCATGCAGAGGAAAGGGGTTCAACTACCGCAGCATGCAACAGTTGAATCATTGTTGTCCTAATGTAGTAAAAGAGAGCAGGAGCGAGAGAGTGGGATTGTATCAGAATGAACAAGGGGTTTTTGCTTGCCTGGCACTTTTGAAAATAGTATAGCTCTTCATCAGTGTCATCGAACTCATCGTCGGAACACGTGTATCGAGAGGGAACAACCACCGGCAACAGAGAAGGAACACAATCAATGCAATGCACAATATGATCCATGATCTTGACATGTCAATATGTAGTGATTTGAGCTAATGCAACTAGCAACAGGTTAAATGGAGTTGGTTTGAATCCAAGATTCAAATTCAAACTCCATATGTGGATATTCAAATGCCATTTATATGATAGGTCCTAAACATCAGCTATAAGTTGTTCTAACATGCATGAAAACGGCACAGATGGAAAGATTGGATTTTTCTAATCATTTTTCATATATAAGTTATTTCATTTGGACTTATAGATTAATTTCTATGAATTTTTGAAGTTTAAACTAATTTTTAGTATTTCCTGGATTATTTTTAATCCAGAAGATGGTTAACTGCATCAGCATGACATCGTTGTGACATCATCAAGTCAACATGGATGGTCCAGGTCAAACCTGACTTGTGAGGTCCGCACGTCAGTGTAACACGGCATGAACAAAGGCTGACTAGTGGGGCTTGGTCAACGTTGACGTGGCAGGGTCAACTGACATGTGGGACCGGCTGGTTTAATCTAAACTAAACAGGGAATAAATCCTAGGGTTAATTTTTTGCAGTGGGCCCATATGTCAGTGAGAGAGGGGGTTAATTACCGGGGTCATCAACGGCTAGTGACGTGCCACATCACCAGCCACCGGAGTTGGAATCCGACGACCTCACAGTGCGGCGGCGGCTCGTCGGAATCGCACTATGGGCGTTGGCTGGACGTGTCGAGGGCACCGGGCGATAGCCCTTGCTCCCACGCATCTAGCGGAGGTAGTAGAAGGTCACGAGGTCACTGAAATCGACGCTGGTGACGAGCCGAGCGGCGGCCGGAGCTAGGGGCGTAATCGGGTTGGAGCTAGGGGGCACGTGGGGAGAAGCTGGTGCTGGCTACGGGCTCCTGGAGACGCGTTGAGCGTGGTGGTGTGCTCGACTTCGAGCTATAATGGCTCCAACCACGGCGGCGGCATGCTTCGGCCGCGGTGGTCAGTGGGGCTAGAGGAGGGAAATGACCGCGGAGAGAGAGAGGGGTTGTGTAACACCCTCGATGCGACTATAGCTCCCACGTGTCGAGGCACGACTTAGAGACATAATCACATTGAAGGCATATGTCGCAAGTTAGGCAATCTTCACAACATCCCATGTAATATGAATAATGAAGGGAAGAACATAGTTGGCTTACACTCGCCACGTCACATCAAAGTACAAAAATAACATTACATCATCCAAAACACTCATGGCCCGACTACGGCGCCAAAATAGAAGAAAAACCCAACATGCGACAATGGTCCCAATCACCCCCAACTGGGCACCACTACTAATCATCGGGAAAGGAAACGTAGTAACGCTGAGAGTCCTCGTCGAACTCCCACTTGAGCTCGTACTCGTCACCTGGAGCGGAATCACCTGGACCTGCATCTGGAGTTATAGTATCTGTGAGCCACAGGGACTCAGCAATCTCGCACCCTCGCGATCAAGACTATTTAAGCTTATAGGAAGGGGTAAGGCAAATTTATGTGGAGCTGCAGCAAGCGACTAGCATATATGGTGGCTATCTTATTCGCAAAAGAGAGCGAGAAGAGGAGGCAAGCACGAGCGAGAAACTAGAGAGCAACCTGCGCAAGCATAACTCCAACACTGTGTCCACTTCCCGGACTCCGCCGAGAAGAGGCCATCACGGTAACACACTCAGTTGATTCATTTTAATTAATTAAGGTTCAAGTTATCTACAACCGGACATTAACAAATTCCCATCTGCCCATAACCGCGGGCACGGCTTTCTAAAGTTCACTCCCTGCAGGGGAGTCCCAACTTAGCCCATGACAAGCTCTCACGGTCAACGAAGGAATAGACCTCCTCCCAAGACGTTCCGATCAAACTCAGTATCTCGGTAACTCAAGACACTTCGACAGGTTAAAACAAGACCAGCAACACCGCCCGAATGTGCCGACAAATCCTGATAGGAGCTGCACATATCTCTTTCTCAGGGCACACTCAGATGAGACTAGCTACGAGTAAAACCAACCCTCAAGTTTCCCCGAGGTGGCCCCGCAGGTAGCTCAGTTCGGACCAACACTCAGAGGGAGCACTGGCCCGGGGGGGGGGGGTTAAAATAAGATGACCCTTGAGTCTGCAGAACCCAAGGGAAAGAAAAGACTAGGTGACAAATGGTAAAACCAAGGTTGGGCATTGCTGGAAAAGCTTTAATCAAGGCGAACTATCAAGGGGTTCCCATTATAACTCAACCGCGTAAGGAACGCAAAATCCGGGAACATAACACCGATATGATGGAAACTAGGGCGGCAAGAGTGGAACAAAACACTAGGCGAGAGGCAGAGCCTTCCACCCTTTACCAAGTATATAGATGCATTAGGATAACATAGCAATATAATGATATCCCAACAAGTAAATAAATGTTCCAACAAGGAACGGCCTCCAATCTTCACCTGCAACTAGCAATGCTATAAGAGGGGCTGAGCAAAGCGGTAACATAGCCAATCAATGGTTTGCTAGGACATGGTGGATTAGAGTTTCAACATGTCAATTGGGAGGCTGACAAGCAAATGGTAGGCATCGTAGCATTGGCAAAGCAAAAGAGCAAGCAAACTAGCATAGCAAAGATAGTAGTGATTTCGAGGGTATGATCATCTTGCCTGCACAGTTATCAGAGTTGATTGGATCCTCAAAAGCAAACTCAACGGGCTCCTCGGTAGCGAACTCGTCTCCCGGCTCTACCCAACAAGACAAACAAGCAACAAGGATACAATCAACCACGTGCAAGACCAAGCAATATGATGAAATGACGATATGCTATGCGGGCGATGCGGGATGCAAAATGCAAGATATAACAAGAAATGCATGAACCTGGCCTCAACTTGGAATTACAAGTGTGCCACTGGAAGTATCAGATGAAATTGCTTGAAAACGATATAAAGATCATCGGAATCGGAGTTACGGTTTGGAAATGGCAAGCGTTTTAAGATATGACACCGGTCTACGATTTACAGCAAGTAGGCATCTAAATGCAATAACATGAACATGCTACAGCCACCAAACCTGGCAACAAAATGGACGGCAGGGATGCACACAAGATGCTTAACAAAAGACTAGCACTGAGCCACGGCCAATTCATCCATTATGAGGTCCAAACAAGCATGGCAAAAATGCAAATGCAAAACAGATCTCAGACTTGGTGAAATTAACACTTGTCTGAAATTTCAGATCACGAAGCCCTCTTCGGAGCAGCAAAACAACATGATACATGACCTGATTAAGACAAGTAAGAACATGGCATGGAGCTACTCAACAAGCTTAGCAAAAGTCCCTAAGTGACCTGGGGCCAAAAGGGATCACAAAATATACTAACGGGCACACAAACATAGCAAAAACATAATTAGTTTTCAGACTGTGAAAACTGAGACATGCTGAAATATAACTCACGAAGGCATGCAAACGAGCTCGATGCACTCACTACGGTGCAATTCATGGCCAGTCAAGCATACATCCATTAAGGAGGCACAAAATTCTAGATATACATTGCAAGAACAATGGCATAGCATGCACGGATCAACTACAATAGCATCGGCAAAATCGCAAACAAGTTGACGATCTGCCCAGATTCACCACGAAGCAAAAGTAGAGCTCGATTGACTCAAGCTAGGGTGCTCCATAATTGCAAACAAAGACATGGATGGATAGAGAATAACATGATTAACAAAACTCCTTTACCGATCATCCTCAAAAGAGGCACGGATCACTAGGAAACAAGCTGAACATATGGCATCATGAACTAAATAATCCCAGACTTAGTGAAAACTACTAAGTCCCTGAAAACAGATTTCCCGGGTGCCTCACTTTGCAAGCTTGCACAAGTCACCACATATATCCTAAAAATGCATGGGTTCCACCTCTGGAAAGAAGACAAAATGCTTAACAAAACATATGAAGGACTCACAGGCATAGCATGCACACAAGAATCATGACAACAATGACAAAAGTCTAAGATGAACTAGCAGATCTGACAATTAACTCTCGAAGCCCTCTTCTAACAGCATTTTGGGCATCAAGATGAGCTCAAATGAAAATGATGCAATGGAATGAAATGATGTACTCGTCGAGACGAACATTTGATATATTATGTGCCCAAATCGGAGCTACGGATGCGGAGATACGGCCAGTCAAAGTAGGCACAAAAATACTAGGAAGAGAGGGAAAAGTCAACCCTAGGTATTTTAGATCTCAGATCTGCACTGTAGCACGCACGGTTCCCGAGGTCTCCGGCGAGGCCGCTCGTCGGCGGGGAGGAGAAGGGGGCCGGGGCTGGCCGGAGGAAGGCGTGGGGAGGCGGCTCCGGCGAGCTCCCGTGGCGGCGGCGAGGCTTGGCGGCGGCGGCGGCGGGCGGCGGGCGTCGCGGCCGGCGGAGCGGGCGGCGAGCGGCGCGGAGGAGATGGCGGTGGGGTGCGGGCGAGGTCGGCCCGGGCGGGAGCGGCGGAGGGCCTGCCCTGGGCCTTCGGGCCCGGCGACGGTGGAAGGCGGCGGCGCCACTTGGCATGACCCGGTTGGACGAAGGCGGCGGCGGACACTGTCCGGCCGAGGGCGGACGTGTCCGTCGGTGGCGGGGATCTGTTTTTGTAGACTAGGGTTGGACGGGGAGAGATCCGAGATCCAAAAACGGGGGGGGGGGCTATTTATAGGCATAAGTGGAGCTAGGAGAGTCCAAATGAGGTGCGCTTTTCGGCCACGCGATCATGATCGAACGCTCTAGGACATGGAGCAGAGTTTGGTGGGTTTTGGGCCAAATTGGAGGGGTGTTGGTCTGCAACACACACGAGGCCTTTTCGGTCCCTCGGTTAACCGTTGGAGTATCAAACGAAGTCCAATTGATACGAAACTTGACAGGCGGTCTACCGGTAGTAAACCAAGGCCGCATGACAAGTCTCGGTCCAATCCGGAAATGTTTAATCCCCACACATGAAAGAAAGCTAGAAATGGCCACCTGAGGAGAAGGAAGCGCCGGAATGCAAAACGGACAACAGGGAAAATGCTCGAATGCATGAGATGAACACGTATGCAAATGCAATGCACATGATGACATGATATGAGATGCATGAAAACGAAAACAACACACGGAGACAAAGACCCGAACCCGAGAAATAAATATAACTTAACGCCGGAAACGGCAAGAGTTGGATTACAAATTGGGAAAGTTATATCTGGGGCGTTACAACACTTCACCACTACGAAAAGATCTCGTCCCGAGATCTAGGACTGAAAGAACGCCGGGTACTCAGAACGGAGGTGATCCTCGCGTTCCCAGGTAGCTTCACGGTCGGAATGGTGTGACCACTTGACTTTGAGAAATTTGATTGACTTGTTGCGAGTCTTGCGTTCAGTCTCTTCCAGAATAGCAACTGGGTGCTCACGATAAGAGAGATCTTCTTGGAGCTCAATGTCCTCGAAGTTGACGATGCGGTCAGGAGTCTTGAAGCACTTTCGAAGCTGATAGACATGGAACACATCATGAACATTTGCAAAGTTTGAAGGAAGCTCGAGTTGATAGGCGAGGTCGCCTCTGTTGCTGACAATCTTGAAAGGTCCCACGTATCTAGGGGCAAGCTTCCCTTTGATACCGAAGCGACAAGTACCTTTCATAGGAGAGACACGGAGGTAAACATGATCTGCGATCTCGAAAGCCAAATCACGGTGCTTACTATCGTAGTAGCTCTTCTGGCGGGATTGGGCTGCTTTGAGGTTATCTCGAATGACTTTGCACATTTCTACTGCTTCTGTGATTAAGTCATTACCCAGCAGCTGACGTTCACCGGTTTCAGACCAGTTGAGAGGGGTACGGCACTTCTTGCCATACAGAATTTCAAAAGGGGCCTTGCCCGAACTTGCTTGAAAACTGTTGTTGTATGAGAATTTAGCATAAGGAAGACAATCCTCCCACTTCATGCCGAAGGAGATCACACAAGCCCTGAGCATATCTTCAAGAATCTGGTTGACACGCTTGACTTGACCACTTGTTTGAGGATGGAAAGCTGTGCTGAAGCGGATGTTAGTGCCCATGGCCTTCTGAAAAGAATCCCAAAACTTCGAGGTAAACATGCTGCCATGGTCTGAAGATATCACTTGAGGAATACCGTGTAGAGAGACAATGCGAGAGGTATAGAGTTCCACCAATTGAGCTGCAGTGATCGACTCCTTGATAGGCAGAAAGTGAGCCACTTTGGTGAGTTTGTCGATGACAACGAATATAGCATCATTGCCACGCTTGGACTTTGGAAACCCAGTCACGAAGTCCATTTCAATGTGGTCAAACTTCCATTCTGGAATGGCAAGAGGTTGGAGGAGACCTGCTGGCCTTTGGTGTTCTGCCTTCACTCTTCTGCAGACATCACATTCATTCACGAATTGAGCGATCTCGCGCTTCATTTGAGTCCACCAATAAGCTTGCTTGAGGTCCTGATACATCTTCGTACTCCCAGGGTGGATGGAGAGGAGAGAATTGTGAGCCTCGTTCATGATCACTTTACGGAGGTCACCTTTGGGCACAACAATACGATCCTCTAAGAAGAGAGTGTCCTTGTCATCAAGGCGGTAGCACTTGTACTTGGACTGACTCTTGGCAATCCCAATCTTCACCTTTTTCACCATAGCATCAAGAAGCTGGGCTTGGCGAATCTGGTCTTCTAAGGTAGGAGAGACTTGAAAGTTGGCGAGGAAACCTTGAGGAACAACTTGCAGATTAAGCTTGCGGAAAGCTTCACAAAGCTCGGGTTGATAAGGCTTGATAATCAGACTGTTGCAGTAAGCCTTTCTGCTCAAAGTGTCAGCAATCACATTAGCCTTTCCTGGAGTATACTCAATGCTCGGATTATATTCTTGAATCATTTCGACCCATCGAGTTTGTCTGAGGTTGAGATTAGGCTGAGTGAAGATGTACTTGAGACTCTTGTGATCAGTGAAAATGTCCACTTTTCTTCCCAATAGAAGATGTCTCCAAGTCAAAAGAGCATGCACAACTGCTGCCAACTCGAGATCATGAGTGGGGTAGTTATTCTCATTAGGCTTCAATTGGCGGGATGTATAAGCAAACACTTTCTTCTCTTGCATCAAAACTACGCAAGACCTTGGAGAGAGGCATCACAAAAGACCTCGTACGGCTTGGATTCATTAGGCGGAGTCAGAACTGGAGCAGTGATCAACTTCTCTTTCAAAGAGTTGAAAGCAATATCACACTCCGGAGACCAAACGTACTTGACGTGCTTCTGAAGAAGATTTGAGAGAGGCTTCGCGATCTTAGAAAAGTTTTCAACGAATCTTCGGCAATAGCTTGCGAGACCGAGAAAACTGCGGAGTTGCTTCACGTTCTGAGGAGGTTCCCAATTCACAATAGCAGACACCTTCTTAGGATTCACGGAAATGCCCTTGGCAGAGATGATATGACCAAGATAAAGAACCTCATCGAGCCAAAATTCACACTTTGAGAACTTGGCGTAGAACCGATGTTCTCTGAGCTTATCAAGAACCAAACACAAATGCTTGGCATGATCTTCCTTGTTCTTCGAGAAAACCAGAATGTCGTCGAGATAGACCAAAACGAAGTCATTGGTGTAGGCGTTGAAGATGAAGTTCATCATGCGAGAGAACGTCGGAGGAGCGTTGGCGAGGCCAAAAGACATGACAGTGTATTCATATGAACCAAAGCTTGTTCTGAATGCTGTCTTGGGAATATCTTCTTCACGAATGCGAATCTGGTGATAACCCATACGAAGATCAAGCTTGGAGAATACTTGGGCACCTTTGAGTTGTTCGAACAGCTCATTGATGTTGGGAAGTGGGTATTTGTTCTTGATGGTCTTGTTGTTCACTGGACGGTAATCAACACAAAGTCGGTCCGTTCCATCCTTCTTCTTCACAAAAAGAACACCACAACCCCACGGAGAAGAACTAGGCCGGATGAGACCCATTCTTTCTTGCTCGTCGAGTTACTTCTTCAGCTCCTTCAACTCTTCAGGCCTGAGCTTGTAAGGACGTCTGCACACAGGTTCCGTGCCAGGCTCAAGCTCAATAACGAATTCAACTGGCCGGTGCGGAGGCATTCCTGGGAGCTCTTCTGGAAAGACGTCTTGATATTCGCAAATGACTGGAATTTGCGAGATGGCATCCAATTCACCCTTCTCATTGAGAGAAAACAGACGGATAGAATTATCCTGAGCGGCAAAGACAATTACATCCTCAGACGAATGAGTCAATTGAATCTGCCTGGCTGCACAATCAAGCTGAGCCTTGTGCTTAGAAAGCCAATCCATACCGAGAATAAGATCAATATCCGAGTTACCAAGGATCATTGGGGAAGCCAAAAACTTGAAATCACCCATCGAGATAGAAATATCTGGAACTTCGTAGTTAGCAAGCAAGCATCTACCCGGAGAGACGACTGCTAATGGCTTATGCATGACTTGAGAAAACCACCCATGCTTAGATGCAAAAGGTCTGGAAATGAAGCAATGCGATGCACCCGTGTCAAAAAGAAATTTTGTGGGAATATCATTAACAGGAAGGTTACCCATGATGACATCTGACGAGTCCTCTGCCTGAGCTGCATTCATCATATTGACCTTGGCATGCTTGGGGTTATGCTTGACCACAGCTGTACTTGCCAATCTGACAGGAGGAGGAGGAGGAAGACGCCTCTGGTTGAGACACTTGTTGGCATAGTGACCCTTCTGTTGGCACTTGTTGCACGTGACCTCTGAAAGCGGACGGTGATACGGAGCACTCGATCTTGGAGCTTGAGACGAAGTCTTGTTCTGAAAGCCAGGGTTGGGTGGGTGGGAAGAACCACTGCCACCTTTGCTCTTCTGCTGATACGGCTGACGGAACGGAGGAGGAGGAAGCCAATACTTCTGCTGCTTGGCCACTTGAGTAGAGGAAGAAGGAGTAACATCTCTGACTCGCTTCCTGGAAGCATCACACCTCAACTGAGCAGCCTCTTGCTTCAGTGCCATGTTGTAGAACTCATCGTACCTCAAGGGCTCGAAGAGAACAAGAGCGAGCTGAATATCTTCTCTGAGACCACCCCTGAACTGGTATATCATGCTCTTCTCATCAGGCACGTCCTGCTTGGCAAAGCGGGCAAGCTTCTGGAACAACTTGTTGTAGTCATAGACAGACAAAGAGCCTTGCTTCAGATTGCGGAATTCCTCACGCTTGCTTTCAACCACGCTCTGCGGAATATGATGAGCTCGGAAATCTCGACGGAAATCATCCCAAGTGATAACACGTCCACCTCTGGAATCCTTGTACTGCTGGAACCATTCTGCAGCTTGATCTTTGAGTTGGAAGGAAGCGAACTTGACAAAGTCCTCAGGCCTGACGTTACTGCACTCGAAATGCTTACACAGATCCACAAGCCAATCGTCAGCATCGGTTGCCTCAACACAATTGCTGAAAGTCTTTGGCCCGTTAGCAAGGAACTGGTTGAGTGTAGCAAAGTGACTCTGATTGCTGCCTTGATTCCCTTGACTGCCTTGATTGCGCTCTTGAAGAATTTGCATGATCAGCTGAGTGTTTGCATTGGTTGCGGCCATCACAGCTTGCCATGCCTCTGGAGGAGGTGGAGGCGGTGGCGGATCAGGATTCGGAGTCGTGCGCGTTGGAGGAGCCATCCTGAAGAGGGTGACCACCATTAGCACATTGACAGATAAATATTGAAGCTGAATCCAACGGAATGAAAATTGCAACATATAGTCTCCACATCCGAACAAAATGAACGAATGCATTCCTCTTCAAATGGTCACATATCCATAAATTGAGAAGCCACGTAGAATTAAGGTAGAGAAATAAATCAACAAGGCACGGATCAAGAACGAATAATCGGTAAGAAATCCCAATCTCAAACCAATATCCGTGGAAGAAGAACTAGAGCTACTAGAATTCCCACCTATGAAACTCCCGAACCTTTCCGGTTATGCAATCAGGTGTTGGGGATACAGGGGAAGCATAATATCTCACCCAAACTAGCAAATCCTACATCCAGCTGTATCCATCCTTCAACACATAACCAAGAAATCTTCGGAAACCATCTACCTCAACCTTCGAAAAGCATCCATTATACAAGTTATGGCGATACTCCCGAACTCCCGCCCCAGTACTGGGTGGCGTCGAGGTTATCTCACCAACGAACTGCATAAAAGAGATTTTCGATGTCGGCGAACATATCTCAAGTATTCCAGAATTGCAACGATAAAATTATGATGACAACACCTCAGAGCTCAACTCCCCGGGACACTTCCACTAAACCCCTGACAGGAGGCACGAAGACAATGTTCTCATCATAAGCCATCGGAACGATTCCAAGATACTCGCGTGATCCTAAAAAAATTTAGTGAAATTTGAGAAGAGAAGAGTCAAAACTCTACGTCAGGATGCCTTACCAGAGCGATGAGGAGACTGGGAAGTAAAAAGAATTCCTAAGCTCTCCGATATATAATTCCTAAGTGACTCAAAACATTTTTCTAGACACAACTCGGCTGCTAAAAACGATCAAGCAATGGGGCTCCTAAGGTCGGGGAAGGCTCTGATACCAACTTGTAACACCCTCGATGCGACTATAGCTCCCACGTGTCGAGGCACGACTTAGATACATAATCGCGTTGAAGGCATATGTCGCAAGTTAGGCAATCTTCACAACATCCCATGTAATATGAATAATGAAGGGAAGAACATAGTTGGCTTACACTCGCCACGTCACATCAAAGTACAAAAATAACATTACATCATCCAAAATACTCATGGCCCGACTACGGCACCAAAATAGAAGAAAAACCCAACATGCGACAACGGTCCCAATCACCCCCAACTGGGCACCACTACTGATCATCGGGAAAGGAAACATAGTAACGCTGAGAGTCATCGTCGAACTCCCACTTGAGCTCATACTTGTCACCTGGAGCGGAATCACCTGGACCTGCATCTGGAGTTATAGTATCTGTGAGCCACAGGGACTCAGCAATCTCGCACCCTCGCGATCAAGACTATTTAAGCTTATAGGAAGGGGTAAGGCAAATTTATGTGGAGCTGCAGCAAGCGACTAGCATATATAGTGGCTATCTTATTCGCAAAAGAGAGCGAGAAGAGGATGCAAGCACGAGCGAGAAACTAGAGAGCAACCTGCGCAAGCATAACTCCAACACCGTGTCCACTTCCCGGACTCCGCCGAGAAGAGGCCATCACGGTAACACACTCAGTTGATTCATTTTAATTAATTAAAGTTCAAGTTATCTACAACCGAACATTAACAAATTCCCATCTGCCCATAACCACGGGCATGGCTTTCGAAAGTTCAATCCCTGCAGGGGAGTCCCAACTTAGCCCATGACAAGCTCTCATGGTCAACGAAGGAATAGACCTCCTCCCAAGACGTCCCGATCAGACTCGGTATCTCGGTAACTCAAGACACTTCGACAGGTTAAAACAAGACCAGCAACACCGCCCGAATGTGCCGACAAATCCCGATAGGAGCTGCACATATCTCTCTCTCAGGGCACACTCAGATGAGACTAGCTACGAGTAAAACCAACCCTCAAGTTTCCCCGAGGTGGCCCCGCAGGCAGCTCAGTTCGGATCAACACTCAGAGGGAGCACTGGCCGGGGGGGCGGGTTAAAATAAGATGACCCTTGAGTCTGCAGAACCCAAGGGAAAGAAAAGACTAGGTGACAAATGGTAAAACCAAGGTTGGGCATTGCTGGAAAAGCTTTAATCAAGGCGAACTATCAAGGGGTTCCCATTATAACCCAACCGCGTAAGGAACGCAAAATCCGGGAACATAACACCGATATGACGGAAACTAGGGCGGCAAGAGTGGAACAAAACACTAGGCGAGAGGCCGAGCCTTCCACCCTTTACCAAGTATATAGATGCATTAAGATAACATAGCAATATAATGATATCCCAACAAGTAAATAAATGTTCCAACAAGGAACGGCCTCCAATCTTCACCTGCAACTAGCAACGCTATAAGAGGGGTTGAGCAAAGCGGTAACATAGCCAATCAACGGTTTGCTAGGACATGGTGGGTTAGAGGTTTCAACATGGCAATTGGGAGGCTGACAAGCAAATGGTAGGCATCGTAGCATTGGCATAGCAAAGAGCGAGCAAACCAGCATAGCAAAGATAGTAGTGATTTCGAGGGTATGATCATCTTGCCTGCACAGTTGTCAGAGTTGACTGGATCCTCAAAAGCAAACTCAACGGGCTCCTCGGTAGCGAACTCGTCTCCCGGCTCTACCCAACAAGACAAACAAGCAACAAGGATACAATCAACCACGTGCAAGACCAAGCAATATGATGAAATGACGATATGCTATGCGGGATGCGATGCGGGATGCAAAATGCAAGATATAACAGGAAAAGCATGAACCTGGCCTCAACTTGGAATTCCAAGTGTGCCACTGGAAGGATGAGATGAAATTGCTTGAAAACGATATAAAGATCATTGGAATCGGAGTTACGGTTTGGAAATGGCAAGCGTTTTAAGATGACACCGGTCTGCGATTTACAGCAAGTAGGCATCTAAATGCAATGAGATGAACATGCTACAGCCACCAAACCTGACAACAAAATGCATGGCAGGGATGCACACAAGATGCTTAACAAAAGACTAGCACTGAGCCACGGCCAATTCATCCATTATGAGGTTCAAACAAGCATGGCAAAAACGCAAATGCAAAACAGATCTCAGACTTAGTGAAATTAACACTTGTCTGAAATTTCAGATCACGAAGCCCTCTTCGGAGCAGCAAAACAACATGATACATGACCTGATTAAGACAAGTAAGAACATGGCATGGAGCTACTCAACAAGCTTAACAAAAGTCCCTAAGTGACCTGGGGCCAAAAGGGATCACAAAATATACTAACGGGCACACGAACATAGCAAAAACATAATCAGTTTTCACACTTGGGGAAAACTGAGACATGCTGAAATATAACTCACGAAGGCATGTAAACAAGCTTGATGCACGCACTACGATGCAATTCATGGCAAGGCAAGCATACATCCATTAAGAAGGCACAAAATTCTAGGTAGACATGGCAGGAACAATGGCATAGCATGCACGGATCAACTACAATAGCATCGGCAAAATCGCAAACGAGTTGACGATCTGCCCAGATTCACCACGAACCAAAAGTAGAGCTCGATTGACTCAAGCTAGGGTGCTCCATAATTGCAAACAAAGACATGGATGGGTATATAATAACATGATTAACAAAACTCCTTTACTGATCATCGTCAAAAGAGGACCGGATCACTAGGAATCAAGCTGAACATATGGCATCATGAACTAAATAATCCCAGACTTAGTGAAAACTACTAAGTCCCTGAAAACAGATTTCCCGGGTGCCTCACTTTGCAAGCTTGCACAAGTCACCACATATATCCTAAAAATGCATGGGTTGCACCTCTGGAAAGAAGACAAAATGCTTAACAAAACATATGAAGGACTCACAGGCATAGCATGGACACAAGAATCATGGCAAAAATGACAAAAGTCTAAGATGAACTAGCAGATCTGACAATTAACTCTCGAAGCCCTCTTCTAACAGCATTTTGGGCATCAAGATGAGCTCAAATGAAAATGATGCAATGGAATGAAATGATGTACTCGTCGAGACGAACATTTGATATATTATATGCCCAAATCGGAGCTACAGATGCGGAGATACGACTGGTCAAAGTAGGCATAAAAATACTGGGAGGAGAGGGAAAAGTCAACCCTAGGTATTTTAGATCTCAGATCTGCACTGTAGCACGCACGGTTCCCGAGGTCTCCGACGAGGACGCTCGTCAGCGGGGAGGAGAAGGGGGCCGGGGCTGGCCGGAGGAAGGCGTGGGGAGGTGGCTCCGGCGAGCTCCCGTGGCGGCGGCGAGGCTTGGCGGCGGCGGCGGCGGGCGGCGGGCGTCGCGGCCGGCGGAGCGGGCGGCGAGCGGCGCGGAGGAGATGGCGGTGGGGTGCGGGCGAGGTCGGCCCGGGCGGGAGCGGCGGAGGGCCTGCCCTGGGCCTTCGGGCCGGCGGCGGTGGAAGGCGGCGGCGCCACTTGGCGTGACCCGGTTGGACGAAGGCGGCGGCGGACACTGTCCGGCCGGGGGCGGACGTGTCCGTCGGTGGCGGGGATCTGTTTTTTTTTAGACTAGGGTTGGACGGGGAGAGATCCGAGATCCGAAAATGGGGGGGCTATTTATAGGCATAAGTGGAGCTAGGAGAGTCCAAATGAGGTGCGCTTTTCGGCCACGCGATCATGATCGAAGGCTCTAGGACATGGAGCAGAGTTTGGTGGGTTTTGGGCCAAATTGGAGGGGTGTTGGGCTGCAACACACACGAGGCCTTTTCGGTCCCTCGGTTAACCGTTGGAGTATCAAACGAAGTCCAATTGATACGAAACTTGACAGGCGGTCTACCGGTAGTAAACCAAGGCCGCATGACAAGTCTCGGTCCAATCCGGAAATGTTTAATCCCCACACACGAAAGAAAGCTAGAAATGGCCACCGGAGGAGAAGGAAGCGCCAGAATGCAAAACGGACAACGGGGAACATGCTCGAATGCATGAGATGAACACGTATGCAAATGCAATGCACATGATGACATGATATGAGATGCATGAAAACGAAAACAACACACGGAGACAAAGACCCGAACCCGACAAATAAATATAACTTAACGCCGGAAACGACAAGAGTTGGATTACATATTGGGAAAGTTATATCTGGGGCGTTACAGGTTGGGAGCAGGAGCTCATAGCGGTGTCGGAGAAGAGGTCATCGAGCTCGGGGAGGCGCTGGATGTGAGGAACGGGCGCCGGTGATCTCGGTGGCCGTGGGTCGAAGATGACGATGTTGACGGCGTTCCAGGGCACCCGGCATTGCGTAGCTCAGTGGAGAGGACGAGGAAGTCGCGGCAGGTCTTTTTTGCTCAGTGGCAAGGCGAGGGGTGGCCTGTGGCCGCGGCAATAGCGAACGGCGGCGACGATGGCGCTTGGGTGTGCGAGAGAGAGAGAGAGAGAGAGAGAGAGAGAGAGCACCAGGGGAGAGGAGAAGGATGAGAGGGTGAGGGAGGGAGCCAAAGAGGTGCGTGGCGCCATCAAGGTGCGCCTGGGGAGGAGGCGGCCAGTAGGACGTGGCGCGCATGTGCGCCCGCAGCGAGCACGCGCCCGACGTCCTTCTGTCCAGAGGAAATGGATGACTGGGAGGCCCAGTCGGCTGGGGCAGCACAGTGCTAGGTCAGGTAAGTGGCCCAGGTAGGTTTCTCTCTCTCTCTCTCTCTCTCTCTCTTTTTGTTTTTGTTTTTTTAATAAGTCTTTTGTCACTGTTTTCAAATTCAAAAGAATTCAAACAAGTGACAAAAATTCCTCTGAATTTATTTATGTTGCTTCATGGACTTTTCCAAGGCACATAAACTATTTCAGAAGCATTTGAAAATATATTCTAGTTATATGAATATAATTTCAAATTCAAATAGCATAATGATTTAAATTCAAAGCCCAAAATAATACCTTAAAGATGTTCATTATTTTTGGTTTTGATCAAAGCCCTTGCCAAAAATACCAAATATCAATAAAGATCATTTTGGTTTAATTGAATGCAAATTTTAGTTGAACCTAGTTTGATTCAAGTGATGCTAGGGTTTGAACATCCCCATTTTAAGATTAATTGAAATTGATAATGATGCATGGATGCAATGCCACTAATTACAACATGAATTCTAGGGCTGTGACAACTCACCCCCACTAAACAAGAATCTCATCCTGAGATTCAAGACGTGAGGTAAGAAGACAGAGGGGACACAGAACATACACAGTCTTCACGATACATTGCATTTCTCGAAGATGTTGATTCATGGCTTCAAATTGATCTTGACGTCTTTGCTTTCAAGAACTTCATCCAACACGATGACGATAGAAAGAAACTCTACAGGAATCGATCTCCTCGAAGGTCGAGCACTCAGGATCAACTCATGGAGTGAGACGTTGAAACATCTCTTGGACTGGGACACAAAATACACATTGAGAGCAATGGCAAGAGGTATATGACAATGGTTCGATTAGGTAGGCAAAAATACCATGCTTAAGATGATGGTGCATGGTTTCAAGATAGCGAGGAAATAATTGCCACGATTGCATAACGGGGCACCTTAGGAAAGGTGACTCGTATAATTATTCCCTTAAGTGGCAAAAAGAATTACTTTTGATATAGAGATCATTGAAACTCTCTATACCAGCCTAAGGAAAAATCACAATTGATCGTTTGAAGGAATTCAAAGGAATGGTATACTCAGTTTGGAAAGGAAACCAGAGTTATAAGACAACTCGGCAAATGGAAGGCACATTCCAATTGATACCAAGGATATAACCTAACGTCTAAGCATGCTCTCAAGAACTTGAGCATTTCCATACTCATCAAGGTCTTACCAACATCCGTGACGAGGATCCTGGCCACACATCTTACTACCATGATGAATAGTGATGGACAATGCAGATGCAAAGGAGGACAACACTTTCTCAGATTTCACCTTAGCGAGGCCAAGGGAACGAAATCTGGATGATCGACTGAGAGACATTTAGCACTCTGCTCTTAATGTTCTCCTTGATGTGCTAGCGTAACCCACTTATAGATATGGTTTGGTATCTAGAACATCAAGTAAAAGGTCGGACTTCGGGAGCACAATAATCCATAAGGAACAACTACTGGGGTAAAACCTATGAAATCCTTATGGGGAGGTGGCTAAATTGCAAAATCAAGATACTACAATACTTGGCCTTCTGGCTAGGTGGGGTAGCCACAACATCCACTTTACCGGTTACAGAGGGACCAATATTATAGTTTTTGGAAAATGTTCGAACCATCATATTTGCCTGAGATTCAGATCTGGTTGGTGTTTAGGATTCCCAGACTCAGCATGTCTGAAAGTGAAAGGTTGCAACACAAATTGACGGGATGACGTTGCGAGATTCTCAGGAAATGAACTACGATAGCAAGCTCCAAAACATGAGCCGGTTCTGCTACATACGTGTGAACACGATGTCCAAGACAAGCATGACCACATAGTGGTCTTACAACAAGCACTACCGAGTTCGGGTAGAAACCATCATTGAGGATATCAAAGTATTATGCATTACCATGGATTAGCAGTTAACTTATTTTCCTAGAACAAATCAATCAGTGACTTGGTGTGCTAGGGATTCATATAGAATGAAGGTTGCAAGTCTCCAGACCACAGAATACTTCGCACGTATGCATGACTGACTTGGGATGATTCCAGAGGAAGCGAAACAAACCTTCTCAAATTCACGGGGGCAACTTGCATCATATGCACCTGAATTAGAGGAAGTCACTTCTTCCATCAAAACATAAACTTCATGAGCTAGCACAAAGAAAATGCTTTCAAAAGTTTCCAACACTAACTTAGATGTTCAACATGAATCATGGACAAGATGAAAATGTTCTCAATGGGCTCAACACAAATCATAAAGATTTCCATGAAGATGGAATTCCACAACTATGTGAGCAAAGCAATAGCATTGGTCAGAACAAATGATATAATGGTGTATGCTCAAGGATCAACCATGAGTAAGACAACACTACGAACATCGTTGGTTCTGATTTGATTTGACGATAGCCCATAGTCAAATCAAAGATTGGATAAGATAATAGCAGCGACAACTGATCACGAGGATCAATCAACGAAGATATCATCTTTCTTCAATACACACACACACAAGGATATCCCTTTGGAATGAACTAAGTCAGATAAAGCTTTTATCTTCCAACTCTCCAAGTTGTCGTTTAGCTTATCCAACTAGTTTACAAGTATCCAACACAGATCATTGGAGAAAGGGTGGTCTATAGAAAGACCAACACAATCATAAACTCAACATAGCGGTCAGGGGAAGACCTGGTGATACTTTTGGGAAGATATCTGGAAAATCAAAAACCACCAATATGTCTCTAAGCTCGAGAACAATCTTGCTTTTGAGGGCAAGACGATATGATCAAAAGAGTGAGGGATTAGCACAATCCTAACTCATTGATCGAAGAGTGCACCGTAAATAAGGACTGGGTAGCACGATCAATCTTAGGATGATGATTCAATAACCTGCATGCTAAGAGTGAGAGTATTGTCCATTAACTACCAAGCAACGAGGTTGCTAGGAGTATTGATTTCACACGTCACAGTTCACTTGTCGGCATTCTGGTTACAACAACATGGGACCGAGGAATGAATAATGATGGCGAGAATTATTACTGCGTGAAGAATTCATAAGAGGTGGTGCAAATCTCATGACAATCCTGACATAAAGGGGGTAATACTCCGAGGTAGAACAGAACAAAAGCTGGATTGGCATTTTGATCTGCAGAATACAACTACTTTGACCAGTCCAAGAAATGGATGAGGTGCTGGCATTTGTTTCTCCTAGTCATTCCGGAATAGAATGGCTTTACGGACCACAAGAATAATAGTCATCGATAACACGAATGCACAACTAGTCCCGACTATCAATTGATAGACAAAGGTCAGAATACAACTAAAGAGAGACAACTCAAAGGAACATATGGTTTTCTGAGTTGCGGATGCATAGATTTAGTATGTCAAACAAGTTTAACCTATTTCTTCCAGATAATCCATGTAGAAAGGTAGGAATGGTAGATTCACAATGCAGAATGGAGGACTCATCAACAACACTCTTATTGTGATCTTTTGGTTCAAGAACTTCTGCCATAAGAAGTTCATGGTATTTGGAAGAAGGATATACCACGAACCTCGAGGACTATCGCAAAGGTTACTAATATCCTAAAGATACGAGCAAACACTACCGACACGAAGTAAGTAGAGTGAATCTTGGATTCAGGAACCCAAAGATGGAATACCTACTAACTAAATGGCATCACGGGATGCTTTTGAGAATGGTGGCCAGAATCATCACCCTGGGAGCGCAACACATGGCTAGTTTACTAGGTGATCCTCTAAGACACCTAGGGTCATAGTAATAGCTCCAACATACATGCCGAGGCAACAGAGTACCTCAACACATTGATTAGTGTGGTTAAACTGTCCCAAAGGAACATCGGGAACGGAAACAAGGGATTTGCAAATGCATCATACTGTTTCGAAACCTGGGACGACTCGGACAGCATAACAGTTGTAAATTCTCAAAAAGAGTTGAGACATCCTGCAAAATGGTAGCATAACCACTCAACATCAAAATATCAAGGTTCTTAGATCAATTGTCAAGACACGGAAGTACTAGAAACTGAACTGATACTTGAATCCATCAATCCTATAAGTCTCTATCATAGTAACTCGTCATCCTGATAGATAGATGACAAGGCCTAGTTCTTAATCCCCGTAGAAAATAAGAGGATGACTCATATCAGAAGGCATAAGGTAAAGGAGTAAAAAGAGCCTTACGATCCCTTCCACAATCAATTCCCTTATATAGCTAAAGCATTTCTAGACTCAACTTCGATCAGTTTGGCTTGGTAATCCTACATGCAGTCAGGCTCTGATACCAAAGCTGTCAGGACCCCAATCCAAAGTCACACTGACCTAGCTTGTAACAAATTATATCACTTTGCGGCCTCATGCACGGTATTCCCGCGGGTGCCACCTTATCTGGCCCACACTACGGGAAACAGGATATTTGTCATCACTACTATCTTTGCCGTCAGTATTTCCTCGGGGCAGATGGCAAAAAAAAACTAACGGAACAATATACTTTTCCATCTGTGAAAAAATAAATTGAAAGCATAGAGTTCACTTTGCCATCTGCAAAACGAACTACAGACGACAAAGATCTTTGTCGTCTGCGTATTTTATTACAGACGGCAAAATATGACTTTGCCGTCTGTACTAATAAACGCAGACGACGAAGAGCATATTTTGCAGTTTGTAATAAAAATTACAGACGGCGAAGATCTTCACCGTTTGTAGTTTGTTTTACAGATGGCAAAGCAAAGAAGCACATCACGCGGATCCATCCCATGGATCGATGACATGGCACGATGCGCGGTGCGGTGCCTCTCTTTCCATCCACCACGCCCGACCCCACCCACCCATCCCACCATAGTACCTTATCCCCACGTCCCCACCGACCCTCCCATCGAACCAACCACTCTCCCACTCCGACACCATCTCTCCCCCTCAATCTCGTGTTCTCTGCTATCGGCACTGCATCGCCGCCGCCGCCCGGTCGGCTCTGCCTCCCCATTCGCGACCCTGCGCCGCCTGGCCCTGCCTCGCCGCTGCCGCCGCCCGGTCGGCCCGGCCTCCCCATTCGCGACCCCGTGCCGCCTGGCTCTGCCTCGCCGTCGCCGCCGCCCGGTCGGCCCTGCCTCCCCATCCGCGACCCTGAGCCACCTGGCTCGGCCTCGCCACCGCCGTCCGGTCGTCCCTGCCTCCCAAACTACGCCGCCCGGCTTCGTGCGTCGCTGGCCTCCAAGCAACCACAGCCGCCCTCCTCCACCGCCGCTCCACTCCTTCGCCTCCACCTTCGCACACCGCGGGCCTCTGCCTCCTCTGCTCTCCTCTCCTGGCGGCGGGGCTTGGGGAACAGAGTTGGCGGGGTCAAGTGGATCCAGCGCCCGGATGAGAGTGGCGAGCTTAGGTACGGTGGCGGACGGCTTGAGCTCCTCGGACGTCGATGTGTTCCTATCCATGGTGAAAGGAAGGACAAGGGAGAGCGGCATAACTGCTGCTCTAGCGGGGCATGGGCCGGTGGATGTATAGATCCATCTCCTATATTGTAACCTAGTGTAATATGTTCGTGTGTAATCCGTTCATCTTATTAAACAAAGTAGTTTTGTTTTGTCTTGTGAAATCCGTTCGTTCGTGTTTGATTCTTAGAGCAACAGTGTTGTTGGATACTATGGAGTTCTTCATCCGTTTGTTCCTGGTCGCCTCAGCATTTATTTGTACGATAAATTTTGAAATAAATTTTTTCTTTGCCGTATGTGATGTTTGAGGATGACGGCAATGCTGGATTCTGTTGCCGTCCGTCAAGGCCACGGGTCTGTTAGGTCGCTTTTTTGCTGTCAGGTTTGTCTCACTGACGGTGAACACAATTGCCTGACGGCAAAGTCTTTGCCATCATCCAGAAAAAATAGAAGACGACAAAGTATTCTTTGCCGATTTATCTTTGCCGTCTAACTTTGCCGTCTACTTACTGACAGCAAACCCTTTGCCATCTGGATTTACGTCTTTGCCGTCTGTGATCCACAGATGGCAAATTACCTTTTTCCTATAGTGCCAGGACCGTCTGCGCCTTTTGGCTCATGTATATGATAGTGTCTCTAGCATCTATATGACAGAGAACCCGGGCCGACATGACTCGTCGTAAATCCAAAGTGGCACTAACTTACAGGGACAGGCATACATGACCCAACAATGAACGTGTAGGTCGTCAATGTATGAACCCAAGTCGTAGCAAGCTACAAGGACTTCAATGAACAACGTGTGACATTTCCCCAAAGGGACAGACACAGGAACGAAGAAGGACACATGCCGGCCAGCCTAAGTGTTCTGGAGCAGTAGCAAGCTACCATGGCTTAGTGGAAGCACTAGGAGACATTTCCCAGTAAGAGAGGCTACCAAGAATAAACAACTAGATTGTCAGATCCCACACATACCAAGCATTTCAATAACATGCACACAATATGCCCGATACGTGCAAATACAACATGGCATCTAAACAAAACTCTATGACTCAAAGTATTTATTCATAAGACTCTGGAGAGTCAGATATTACAAGCATGGGTCACATGACCCAACATACAGAGCATACAGGCAATAAGCACATGCGGAAGCTTAGCTTGTCTGAGTACAAACAACTACAAATGAAAAGGCTGAGTAGTCTGACTATCTACAAGACCCTGCCAAGGGCGCAAGATCATAGTTGAGGTAACAAGCTAAACTTTGCAATCCACGTGGAACAACTAGTGGGACTGAGGTCTCTCTACAAAAACATAAATTAAGCAAACATGAGTACGAATGTACCCAGAAAGACTTACATCAGAACTAGCTACATATGCATCAGTATCAACAAAGGGGGTGATGGAGTTTAACTGCAGCAAGCCAGCTTTGACTCGATGGCTATCCTGAACTACGACTGCAAGTAACTCTTTTGAGGTGGCGCACACGAGTCCACATATTCACCAATCAATACACGACTATGGATCCACTCCCGTCTCCCTAAGAGAACGCCATCCATAGAACTCATGCTTGTCTTGCGCATTTTAGAGTATCCACTTTCACTTGTCTATGAACTATATAGGCAACCCAGAAGTCCTTTACCGCGGACGCGGCTATCCGAATGGATCATTTATAACCCTGTAGGGGTGTACTTCTTCACACACTCTCTCACCACTTACCACCATGTACACGTCATGTATCTCGGAAACCTTCAAGCGGAAGGCTGGCGAGGGAGTCAGCCATGACCTGACTAACCACACAAGTCTATAGTCCAGGTTTATCGCCTATTTGGGTTCCATCCACAAGGAGATCCGTTCGGGGTTTCGCTCATGGATCCAAACAATGAGAGCAGGGTTCCCGAGGCACCAAACGGACGTCCCGGTACACGGTGCCTCGTGTCTCTACACACGGCCCCCAACACATATCCTGCAAACACCAAAAACTAGTTGCAACTCCTAGATAGAGATCAAGGCGATTAATTAGTCGAGAGGGGCACTTAAGCATTCCAATGCGTGGTAGTAGATGTTCATGGATCACAAACACAGAACTTAGTTCCTGAGGACGGTTTCAACGAGACAACCCACCATGTACTCCTACATGGCCTCTCACCGCTACCTTTACCAAATTGTGTTCACACACTTAGCTCTCAACAGTAGGACATGTTCACCACATTCCAATTCATCCCTGATGAATCGGACCTGATTCAACTCTAAGCAGTAGCAGGCATGATAAACAAGCATGAATGAGTAGGCACATCGGGGCTCAAACAACCCCTACTCATGCTAGTGGGTTTCATCTATTTACTGTGGCAATGATAGGTCATGCAGAGGAAAGGGGTTCAACTACCACAACATGTAACAGTTGAATTATTGTTGTCCTAATGCAGTCAAAGAGAGTAGGAGCAAGAGAGTGGGATTGTATCGGAATGAACAAGGGGGTTTTTCTTGCCTGGCACTTCTGAAGATAGTATAGCTCTTCATCGGTGTCATCAAACTCATGGTCGGACTATCAAGAGGGAACAACCACTGACAATAAAGAAGGAACACAATCAATGCAATGCACAATGTGATGCATGATCATGACATGTCAACATGCAGTGATTTGAGCTAATGCAACTAGCAACAGGTTAAATGGAGTTGGTTTGAATCCAAGATTCAAATTCAAACTCCATATGTGGATATTCAAATGCCATTTATATGATTGGTCCTAAACAGCAGCTATAAGTTGTTCTAGCATGCATGAAAATGGTACATATGGAAAGATTGGATTTTTCTGATCATTTTTCATATATAAATTATTTCATTCGGACTTATATATTAATTTTTATGAATTTTTGAAGATTAAACTAATTTCTGGTATTTCCTGGATTATTTTTAATCCACAAAATGCTTAACTGCGTCAGCATGACATCGGTGTGACATCATCTAGTCAACAGGGACGGTCCAGGTCAAACCTGACCTGTGAGGTCCGCACGTCAGTGTAACAAGGCAGGAACAGAGGCTGACTAGTGAGGCCAGGTCAACGTTGACGTGACAGGGATCAACTGACATGTGGGGGCGGCTGGTTTAAACTAAACTGAACAAGGAATAAATCCCGGGGTTAATTAGGGCAGCGGGCCCATATGTCAGTGAGAGAGGGGGTTAATTAGCAGGGTCATCAGTGGCTAATGACGTGCCACGTCACCAGCCACTGGAGTTGGACTCCGACGACCTCATAGTGTGGTGGCGGCTCGTCAGAATCGCGCTGTGGGCGTCGGCTGGATGTGCCGATGGCACCGGGCGATAGCCCTTGCTCCCACGCATCTAGCGGAGGCAACAGAAGGTCATGGGGTCACCGGAATCGACGCCGACGACGAGCTGAGCGGCTGCCGGAGCTACAGGCGTAATCGGGTTGGAGCTAGGGGGCACGTGGGGAGAAGCTGGTGCTGGCTACAGGCTCCTGGAGACGCGTTGAGCGCGGTGGTTTTCTCGGCTTCGAGCTACAATGGCTCCAGCCACGGCGGCGGCGAGCTTCGGCCGCGGTGGTCAGTGGGCTAGAGGATGGAAACGACCGCGGAGAGAGAGGGGTTGGGAGTAGGAGTTCATAGCGGTGTCGAAGAAGAGGTCATCAAGCTCGGGGAGGCGCTGCACGTGAGGAACGGGCGCCGATGATCTCGGTGGCCGTGGGTCGAAGATCATGATGCTGACGGCGTTCCAGGGCACCCGATGTTGTTTAGCTCAGTGGAGAGGACGAGGAAGTCGTGGCGGTTCTTCGATGCTCCACGATAGGGCAAGGGGTGGCCGGTGGCCGGTGGCCGCGGCAACAGCGAACGGCGGCGACGATGGCGTTCGGGTGTGCGAGAGAGAGAGAGCACCGGGGGAGAGGAGAAGGACGAGGGGTGAGGGAGGGATCTAGAGAGGTGTGTGGCGCCATCTAGGCGTGCCTGGGCAGGAGGCGGCAAGCAGGACATGGTGCTCGTGTGCGTGCGCACCGAGCACGCGCCCGACGTCCTTCTGTCCAGAGGAAAGGGATGACTGGCAGACCCAGTTGTCGGTGTCAAAACCATAGGATCTTGGGTAGGGGGTCCCGAACTATGCGTCTAAGGTTGATGGTAACAGGAGACAGGGGACACGACGTTTACCCTAGTTCGGGCCCTCTCTATGGAGGTAATACCCTACTTCCTGCTTGATTGATCTTGATAAATATGAGTGTTACAAGAGTTGATCTACCATGAGATCATAATAGCTAAACCCTAGAAGTCTAGCATGTATGACTATGGTATCGAGTATCCCCTATCGGGCCCTCTTTATATAGACACTGGGCGGATCTAGGGTTACATAGAGTCGGTTACATAATATGGAATCTTCATAGCCGTTCGCCAAGCTTGCCTTCCACGCCAAGGAGAGTCCCATCCCGACACGGGCACCGTCTTCGGTCTTCTTATCTTCACAGCCCATCAGTCCGGCCCATAGATAATAGGCCGGATGCCCGAGGACCTCTTAGTCCAGGACTCCCTCAGTAGCCCCTGAACCTGGCTTAAATGACAAGGTATCCGGCGCATAGTGCTGTCTTCGGCATTGCAAGGCAGGTTCCACCTTGCGAACTTCAAAAAATAGTCTTTGGACGAAATGAACGTGTCCTGATCTACAACACATAGCTGTAGAGGGTATAGCACTTTCATGAAACTGATATGCCAACAATTTTAATAATGTGACGTCACGCCCTCCTGGCCTTTATTTCGAACCATTTCCTGTCCCGCTGTTCCACGTTTTGGGGGCGTTGTTTCTACTGGCACGTCTTGTCGAAGTAGGGATCATGCCCCCTCATTGCGGGATTTTCATCAATATGGGCGTGGGTAACCCAACCGTTCTACGGGAAAGATTCCTTTGGAATAGGCTGATTCTTAGGCTTTAGGAGGAGGCGTTCAATACCGGAGGCCTTTATAAAGGAACCAAGGGCCTTCTTTTTTACGCCAAATTTCTCCTCAGCCTTCCCAACCCCGAGTTCCAACACCCAAGGTTCGACTCCATTGCGTTCAGCCTTCCCATCATGTCCGGATCCAGCTCCCAAGGTTGATGGGTGGCTTCCTCCGTTACAGAGGAGGATACTTCAAAGCTTCGGGCAGCTAGATATCTGACAGCAGAGATCGACCACTGGCTTCCTACTCAAGGACAAGTTATTTCGATCCCCAGATCCAACGAGAGGGTTGTGTTCATCCCCCACTTCCTCCGAGGGTTAGGGTTTGCGCTTCACCCCTTCGTCCGGGGGCTAATGTTTTATTATGGACTAGATTTTCATGACCTTGCCCCGGACTCGATTCTCCATGTCTCAGCGTTTATCATTACATGTGAGGCCTTCCTTCGAATCCCCCCACACTTTGGCTTATGGCTCAAGACCTTTAGTGTGAAACCAAACATAGCCGATGGGGAACAGGTGGAGTGCGGCAGTGCTACAATCAGCTAACTCGCCAATACTCCCTGGCCAAAAGGTTCCTTTACCGAGACTTCCAATTACTGCCAGCGGGAGTGGTTTTACATTACAGAGCTCCGCAGTACTAAGTGGGTTGCTGCACCCACTTTCGGTGCTGGCCCACCGTCACAGCTTGCATCATGGGTCAACAAGGGGCTGGACCGGGGATCGGTTGATGAAGTGCAGACCTTACAAAGGCGCATCCGAGCCCTCCTCGAGAGAGATATCAATCTCCTTAGTGTGATTCAAGTGATGTTAGTCCGCTGAATCCTGCCCTGCCAGTGCAGGCCTCGCCGCATGTGGGAGTTTAATCCAGAAAGACCATAGACCCTCCAACACTTCTTCGGCGCCACACATGAAGGGATGTGGAAGTTATTTTTCGGGAAGAGGAAACATTGGCCAGATACCTCTGAGGATGCTGGCCTAAACTATAATACCCCGGTAAGCACTTGGCTCTCGAATACTTTGAGGTCATGCATACAGTAATATGATACTGAGGAGGCTATCTTTTTCCAGGGCTGGATAAAGAAGGCGGAACTGATTATGTGTTCAGCCCCTCTGCCCGAGGGTCCAGTGAATCCTGTCCTAACAAGGATGCTGGCCCCAGCACCATACCAGATGCCGGAGAAGGAGGACGAGGCGGAGGACAAGAGGACTAAGGACGGCCTCTATTCCCAAGGTACCTCGTACTTTATGTCCGGAGGAATAAAAATCCTCTCATCCAAAGACAAAAGTAAAGGGAGGGGGCCACTATCTCTTTCCCTCCCAAGAAGAAGAGGGTCGCCTCCGAAGATTGGGAGATGCAGGCTCCTAAGAGAGGAAAGATGCCTCTGGGAGGCGGTCCGGGCCTGGAGGACGTCGAAGCGCAGTCTCATGACGAGGAGGAGCCTCCGGCCCAATCATAAGTGAACAAGGCTATTCTAAACGTATCTCCTTCTTTTCATATGATGCCAGAAATATAAAGTTTTTGTAGCCCAGCGCGCAGTCCCCTTCAACAATCCTCATCCTCGGATGACCTTCTCCCAGAGATGACGGAAAGCGAGATGCCCCCACCGGCCTCTTCGTGCAATAGGGCAGACGATCTTGAGGTGTCGTTGCAGAGGGTCTCCCCCGACCAACAAGTGGTGCAAGGGATGACGAAGATGTTATACGAAGGTGATACTTCGGCGGCCCAGGGTCCGGGGAACAACAGTGAAGACCCTGAACAGTTCGGAATGCGGCCGAATACAAATAAACGGGTCCCTTCAAAGGGTGACCGTACTTCTACGGCTGCCTCCAGAGATCCAAAGGCGCCGGATATCTTGACGAACATGCTGCGGCAGGCGTCCGTTTCGGAGGAACATCGTACCTTGATGGGTACGGTGGTTGAAAAGGTCCTATCCACGAAGAGCGGATTGGATGAGGCCTTTGCGAGCCTATAGAGAGGCTTCGAGGTTTGTAATGTAACATGTGCAATTGTGTTTTATTCAGAAAATACACCTGTGTATAGACGGTAGCCCCTGAGACTCCGGTTGGCTTCCCATGGGAGGCGAACGGAGGATCAAGAAGAAATTTTGGAGGACTAATATGATTAACTTTGAACACAGGCTGCTTCCCCCCTGGCTAGTTCCCGGACTGTGGATATTGCCGAACTATAACGGAAGCTTGATGTGGCCGGGGATGACATTAGGTTGATCAATATGCACCTTGACGAGTCGCAATGTATGTATGCGGAGCAGTCTCTATACATATATTTTTGTGATATAAGCATGACGCTGAAAGCTGTACTTGGCTGCAGATGGTGCTGCCGCCGTTGAAATTCTTCTGGCTGAGCTAGCCCGGGCGAAGGAGCAGGCCCGATGTAGTAATGCGGCTGCCAAGAAGGCATCGGCTGAGTTATTAGCCCAACGGGGTTCTCAGCATCAAGACGAGGAGAAGATATCCATGATGGCGCTTGAGCTAAAAAGTGCTACCAGCCGCTGTGAGCTCCTTGAGAAGGAGAAAGAAGCCAAAACGGTGGAAATTTAAAAGGCTTTATGAGAAGCAAGAGAAGCGCGGTCTGAATCCAGAGCGTCCCGTGAGGAAATCCGGCAAGCTGGGGAGATTGCGGTTGGTAAGCCATTTTTGCTACAGGCTAAGTTCGGCGATCCAAACTATGCTTAGCTGAACCAATTGTGGAGTTCTCTGGACGAGTTTTTAGACTTGCCGAAGAGTTCTTCCGATGCAGCACAGTATTATCAAGCGCGAGAGGGGTACGCAACAAAGAAGCTTTTCTGGTAACAGTTCGGCGCCTCGAAGCGCCCCCTGTTGCTGAATGAGCAGATGTCCAAGTGGGCCGAGCTTCATAGGATATCCGGTGCTGCTATGAAGAACGTCATAATCCAGTTATGGCCACTTGAGCCTGTTCCGGATAGTTACTTTTGCTTGGTGCAGCAACTTGTTGCCGCAGTGTCGCGTATTGAAGTTGTGAAGCGATCGGTGTGCATTGAGGTTGCACGGATGGATTTTACCTGAGTCAAGGCATTCTAGGGGAATATGAAGGCCATTGATGTTGCAGTGAAGAGTCCGCCCAAGGGCAAGGACCTCCACGAACCGGAGCATTATTTTGAAGACGTCCTAGTAGCCGCCCGCTTGATAGAGGGTCAATGCTCGAAAGACATGATGTTCGAGTGAGGTGTATTAGAATTATTCAAGACAATTTTATACTGAATCTATTTGTATATTGTTCTTGAAAGCTTGTGTTCCTCCTGTGCGGCCGTCTTAATATAAACTGAAAGATTTCCAGTCGTCGACTTCAACCCCCTTGTAGGAAGTACAGGGGTGTTCGAAAAAGCATATGATCACTCTTGACCCAACGTCTTGGTCAGTAAAGGAGGTGTCAATGCGGCGAACCAAGCAACCAGACTATAGGGCGTTAACACTTTCACTTAGCCATAGGAGTTGTATGGTGGGTCTACGACATAGCCCCTAGAATGTATGCGGCTTATTCATACGATGCGTTTACATAATTGACCGGAAAATAGGTCCTTCGTATGACACGGAGGAATCGCTAGAGACTCCGATAAGTCATCGAGTGGTAGACCCGCTCTCGCCGTATGATGACAGTCAGTTTTTGGCTTTCTCTACTAAGGTGCGTCACCAGGTGAACCAGTAGCACAATCGCAGTAGTTCTCCCTTTACTACCCTAGCCGATAGAGCGGAACGTAGGATAGCAAACACAGGAGCCAGGCAACCCAACTATTGACCCAAGACATGATTCGGAGCTAATGCATATAAGGCCAAACTCGCGATGCCGAAGTGCGATGTAAAAGCTATTCGGACTTTGTTGGCAACTCATTTGTTCCTTTACCGAGCCCCTGGCAAGTTAAGCCGGGGTATGTTTGTGAAACAACCATGGGAGGCATATGTATTTGCGGAAAGACGCGGGTTATTAATTCAGATAGTGTGAACTGGGACCTGAGCGATATGCCGATGATTAATTAATATATATGCCACGACCTCGATCATTTCATATGCCCTGTGTCGAAGGCAGAGGGAAAAGGCATGTTATAGGCTCTAAAGAAAGAGTGCGGTCTACAAAAGTTTATTTTGGACCTCCTGTCGCACGTCTGCGCCGCCTGTCCTCAGCGAGGGGAATCCTTGAAGGAAGTAGCCCCATAGGTGAGTGTATGGATCCGAACTCCGATGGAGTCGGTCATAAGTGTTTCTCCTTTGTGCTACCTGCTTTTAAGAAGTATTGAAAAAAGGGTAAGTATATAAAAAACGTTACCGGAATGTTTGTAGACTTATCCGTATTGTGCTTCCGCCGCTGCCCATGGTATCTTAAGTGCATAGTTATGTATACGCGGTATAGCTTCATCGTGTATATGAGATGGCTGGCAGAAGCCGAACTGCTATTTCTGTTCCGGATTTGATCGATCTTTGGGGGGAAGTTGCTTCTAGCCGTATGCATTTGGTTGTTGAACCATTCCGCCCCCCTATTGCCTTGCGACCACCTTCCCTTCTGTTCGGTGTTGAGCTTGCCGACCTGCATGAGAACCCAACAGCTTCTGTTGGTATGATTGGCTGGTGTATTGGGGTGGCTGTGTATCTTGCAGGGTCGGTCTAGTATCCTGTCAAGGTTGGATGGTCCATCTCTGTTCGCCTTGAATGGCTTTTTCCGTTGACCGGGCTTGGGATTGCTGAATCCGGCGTTAACCATTGTGTCGCGTGATCTATCGTTATCATTGCGACTGTTGTATTTGCTTCGTTGTGGCTTGCCATTGCCGTCTCGGATTTCGGAAGTCCCCGAGTTGCTGGCTCTATTGCTTCTACGAGCGAGCCAGCTGTCTTCTCCGTCGCAAAAGCGGGTCATTACATCAGTTAGGGCTATCATGGATCTAGGTCCTTCTTGACCGAGGTGGCGTGCAAGCCATTCATCACGGACGCTGTGTTTGAAGGCCGCATGGGCTTCCGCGTCCGGACAATCGACGATTTGGTTCTTTTTAACTAAGAACCTGGTCTAGAGCTTCCTTGCTTACTCTCTGGGCTGCTGGATGATACGTCCATTTTGCATCATGCTTTTATATCGATATTTATTGCATTATGGGCTATTATTACACATTATTTCACAATACTTATGCCTATTCTCTCTTATTTTACAAGGTTTACATAAAGAGGGAGAATGCCGGCAGCTGGGATTCTGGGCTAGAAAAGGAGCAAATATTAGAGATCTATTCTACACATATCCAAAAGTACTGAAACTTCACGAAAGTAATTTTCAGAATATATAAAAAATACTGAGCGCAAGAAGTTCCGGAGGGGGCCACACCCTGCCCATGAGGGTGGGGGGTGCGCCCTACCCCCCTGGGCACGCCCCTACCTTATGGGCCCCCTAGTAGCCTTCCGATGCCCATCTTCTGCTATATGGAGTGTTTTGTTGGGAAAACAATCATAAGCCAGCTTTCAGGATGAGACTCCGCCGCCACGAGGCGGAACCTTGCCGGAACTAATCTAGGGCTCTGGCGGAGCTGTTCTGCCGGGGAAAATTTCCTTCGGGAGGGGGAAATCATCGCCATCGTCATCACCAACGATCCTCTCATCAGGAGGGGGTCAATCTCCATCAACATCTTCACCAGCACCATCTCCTCTCAAACCCTAGTTCATCTGTTGTATCCAATTCTTGTCTCCAAGTCTGGGATTGGTACCTGTGGGTTGTTAGTAGTGTTGATTACTCCTTGTAGTTGCTGCTAGTTGGTTTATTTGGTGGAAGATCATATATTCAGATCCTATATGCATATTGATACCCCTCTGATTATGAACATGAATATGGTTTGTGAGTAGTTACGTTTGTTCCTGAGGGCATGGGAGAAGTCTTGCTATTAGTAGTCATGTGAATTTGGTATTCGTTCGATATTTTGATGAGATGTATGTTGTCTCTCCTCTAGTGGTGTTATGTGAGCGTCGACTGCATGACACTTCACCATTATTTGGGCCTAGAGGAAGTCATTGGGAAGTAATAAGTAGATGATGGGTTGCTAGATTGACATAAGCTTAAACCCTAGTTTATGCGTTGCTTCGAGGCTTATGGAGGACACCATGCTGGAGATAGAACTGCACACAAGGTATTACAATCCGGTTTTTATTAGCCTACTCCCTTCAAGGATGCCCGTAAGTTTGTCTTGTCTTGTGATGAATGTCAAAGAATTGGTAATATTAGTAGATGTCAAGAAATGCGTATGAATTATTCACTTGTTATTGAATGATTTCATGTTTGGGGCTTTGATTATATGGGACCTTTTCCTGCCTCTAATAGATACACACATTTTTTAGTTTCTGTTGATTACGTTACTAAGTGGGTAGAAGCTATTCCAACTAGTAGTGTTGATCATAACACCTCTTTTAAGATGCTTAAAGAAGTTATTTTTCCAAGGTTTGGAGTCCCTAGATATTTAATGACTGATGGTGGTTCACATTTTATTCATGGTGCTTTCCGTAAAATGCTTGCTAAATATGATGTTAATCATATAATTTCATCTCCTTATCACCCACAGTCTAGTGGTCAAGTAGAATTGAGTAATAGAGAACTCAAATTAATTTTGCAAAAGACTGTTAATAGATCTAGAAAGAATTGGTCCAAGAAACTTGATGATGCATTATGGGCCTATAGAACTGCATATAAAAATCCCATGGGTATGTCTCCGTATAAAATGGTTTATGGAAAAGCATGTCACTTACCTCTCGAACTAGAACATAAGGCTTATTGGGCTATTAAAGAGCTCAATTATGATTTCAAACTTGTCGTTGAGAAAAGGTTATTTGACGTTATCTCACTTGATGAATGGAGAACCCAAGCCTATGAGAATGCCAAATTGTTTAAAGAAAAGGTTAAAAGATGGCCTAACAAAAGGATACAAAAGCATGAGTTTAATGTAGGTGATTATGTATTGCTATACAACTCTCGTTTAAGATTTTTTGCAGGAAAGCTTCTCTCTAAATGGGAAGGTCCTGATGTTATCGAGGAGGTCTATCGTCCCGGTGCTATAAAAATCAACAACTTCGAAGGCACAAATCCGAACATGGTGACCGGTCAAAGACATAAACATTATATCTCAGGTAATCCTATAAATGTTGAAACCAATGTTATTGAAATCGTAACCCCGGAGGAATACATATGGGACACTTTCCGGAATGTTTCAGACTCCGAAAAGGAATAGGTATGTGGTACGGTAAGTAAACCGACTCCAAAACAGTTCTAATGGCAATTTTATTCCGTTTTGGAATATTTAGAAAAATAGAAAAATAAGAAGCAGTACGGGAAGGACATGAGTGCTCCACGAGGGTGGAGGGCGCGCCCTACCCCCCTGGGTGTGCCCCCCTACCTCGTGGGCACCTCGTGTGCTCTCCGGACTCCGTTTTCTTACACGTTACATATTTTGGTCGGTAAAAATTTATTATATAATCCCCTGAAGGTTTTGACTCCCGTATCACGCAATTATCCTTTGTTTGTGTTTTGAGCTATTTCTGCTGCAGATTAGAGCAAGATGTCTTCACAAGAGTCAGTCGGGGAGAGTCGGGTGTCTCATCCGGCACCAAGATCAAAGACAAACAACAATGTTGACCACATTGGGCCAGCAACGGAGGAAGACATGGAGGCTGATTTGAAGAGGATAGATGCCATGGAGGAGGATCAAGAAGTCACTTCTCACTTCCGAGCTGAACTCACAATTGGGGAACTGTAGAGCTCGGCTATCCCAAACTCGGTTATCCCTTCCAATGTTAGATTTCTTTCCTATGAAAATATGAAGAAGAGTGTCACTTGTTCTCCCGCAGCTATGCAACACCCTTGGGTGCAAGGAGCTTTGGCTGTTACAGGAAAACTTCGAAAGGAAATAATGGACCTCAAGCAGCAAGTCAATAAGCTCGAGGAGGAGAATCGTATCTTGAGGGGCATCATCGCCAAGAATATCACATCACCATCCCCGAAAAAGGAGATACAATCACATGGGTATGGGCACTCCCCTTGGCAACTGCCAAGCTTGGGGGAGTGCCCCGGTATCGTATCACCATCTCTTCTATTTTTACCGGTTTTCTTAGTTCGATCCTTTTGATAATATCTTGATCTAGTAGAATAAAGTTTTAGTATGAGCTAGTTGTGAGTTTTGCTTTATGATCCTTCTATGTAATCGAGTCCATGAGCTATATAATAAAGATTAGTGTTGAGTCAAGGGCTTGATTATTTTGCCATGATCTTGAGTGAATAAAAGAAAAGAGAAAGAATAAAAAGAAACAAAGAGATCATATGGATCTTATGGAGAGTAATGAGCTCACATATAAAAAGTATGATGAATAAAAGTTGTTGAGAGTTGAAAAACATAGTTTTGGTCATCGTCGCAATTAATAGGAAGTAATAAAGAAAGAGAGGTCTTCACATATGAATACACTATCTTGGACATCTTTTATGATTGTGAGCACTCATTAAAATATGAAATGCTAAAAGAGTTGACGTTGGACAAGGAAGACAACGTAATGGGTTATGTTTTCTTGCATCTGAGATAAATTATATTGTCTTGGATCATCCAACATGATTGTGCTTGCCTTTCCCCCCTCATGCCAGCCAAATTCTTTGCACTAAGTAGAGATACTACTTGTGCTTCCAAACACCCTTAAACCAGTTTTCCCATGAGGGTCCACCATACCTACCTATGGATTGAGTAAGATCCTCCAAGTAAGTTGTCATCGGTGCAAGCAATAAAAATTGCTCTCTAAATATGTAAGATTTATTAGTGTGGGAGAAAATAAGCTTTATACGATCGTGTGATATGGAAGAAATAAAAGCGACGGACTGCATAATAAAGGTCCATATCACAAGTGGCAATATAAAGTGACGTTGTTTTGCATTAAGATTTTGTGCATCCATCCATAAAAGTGCATGACAACCTCTGCTTCCCTCTGCGAAGGGCCTATATTTTACTTTCATCTTCTACCTTACATAAGAGTCATGGTGATCTTCACCTTTCCTTTTTACATTTTATCTTTTGGCAAGCACAACATGTTGGAAAGATCCTGGTATATATGGCTAACTGGATGTGAGTTTTCCTGAACCATTATTGTTGACATTACCCTTGAGGTAAAACATTGGGAGGCAAAACTATAAGCCCCTATCTTTCTATGTGTCCGAATAAAACTCCATATCCATAATTATTGTGTGAGTGTCAGCAATTGTGAAAGACTATATGATAGTTGAGTATGTGGACTTGCTGAAAAGCTCTTATATTGACTCTTTCCTATGTTATGATAAATTGCAATTGCTCCAATGAATGAGATTATAGTTTGTTTGTTTTCAATGAAGTTTATGATTCCTACTTGAAATTGTGATTTAATTGTTACTCTAGCATAAGAGATCATATGACAAGAATTATATAAGTTGCTATTCTAAGAATGATCATGATGCCCTCATGTCCGTATTTTATTTTTATCGACACCTCTATCTCTAAACATGTGGACATATTTTTTGATTTCGGCTTTCTCTTGAGGACAAGCGAGGTCTAAGTTTGGGGGAGTTGATACGTCCATTTTGCATCATGCTTTTATATCGATATTTATTCCATTATGGGCTGTTATTACACATTATGTCACAATACTTATGCATATTCTCTCTTATTTTACAAGGTTTACCTAAATAGGGAGAATGCCGACAGCTGGGATTCTGGGCTGGAAAAGGAGCAAATATTAGAGACCTATTCTGCATAGCTCCCAAAGTCCTGAAACTTCACGGAAGTCATTTTCAGAATATATAAAAAATACCGAGCGCAAGAAGTTCCGGAGGGGGGCCACACCCTGCCCACGAGGGTGGGGGGCGCGCCCCACCCCCCTGGGCGCGCCCCCCTACCTCGTGGGCCCCCTGGTGGCCCTCCGATGCCCATCTTCTACTATATGGAGACTTTTGATGGGAAAAATCATAATCCAGCTTTCGGGACGAGACTTCGCCGCCACGAGGCGGAACCAATATAGGGCTTTGGCGGAGTTGTTCTGCCGGGGAAACTTCCCTCCGGGAGGGGGAAATCATCGCCATCGTAATCACCAATGATCCTCTCATCGGGAGGGGGTCAATCTCCATCAACATCTTCACCAGCACCATCTCCTCTCAAACCCTAGTTCATCTCTTGTGTCCAATTCTTGTCTCCAAGTCTCAGATTGGTACCTGTGGGTTGTTAGTAGTGTTGATTACTCCTTGTAGTTGCTGCTAGTTGGTTTATTTGGTGGAAGATCATATATTCAGATCCTATATGCTTATTGATACCCCTCTGATTATGAAGATGAATATGGTTTGTGAGTAGTTACGTTTGTTCCTGAGGGCATGGGAGAAGTCTTGCTATTAGTAGTCATTTTAATTTGGTATTCGTTTGATGTTTTGATGAGATGTATGTTGTCTCTCCTCTAGTGGTGTTATGTGAACGTCGACTACAAGACACTTCACCATTGTTTGGGCCTAGAGGAAGGCATTGGGAAGTAATAAGTAGATGATGGGTTGCTAGATTGACAGAAGCTTAAACCCTAGTTATGCGTTGCTTCGTAAGGGGCTGATTTGGATCCATATGTTTCATGCTATGGTTAGGTTTGCCTTAATACTTTTATTGTAGTTGCAGATGCTTGCAATAGAGGTTAATCATAAGTGGGATGCTTGTCCAAGTAAGGGAAGTACCCAAGCACCGGTCCACCCACATACCAAATTATCAAAGTACCAAACGCGAATCATATGAACGTGATGAAAACTAGCTTGACGATAATTCCCATGTGTCCTCGGGAGCGCTTTTCTCTATATAAGAACTTGTCCAGGCTTGTCCTTTGCTACAAAAAGGATTGGGAAACCTTGATGCACTTGACTTACTTTTGTTACTAGTTGCTCGTTACCAGTTATCTTATCACAAAACTATCTGTTACCTATAATTTTAGTGCTTGCAGAGAATACCTTGCTGAAAACCACTTATCATTTCCTTCTGCTCCTCGTTGGGTTCGACACTCTTACTTATAGAAAGGACTACAATAGATCCCCTATACTTGTGGGTCATCACTGGAGAATATTACTTAGGTCATCGGCACCCGGTGGCCGGACATATGTTCCTTGGAAGTTGTTGCGAAAGGCGTCCTCCAAGTCCTCCCAGCTGCCAATAGAATTTTCCAGCAGACTGTTTAACCAGTACAGAGCTGGTCCTTTGAGTTTTAGTGGCAGGTATTTGATGGCGTGAAGGTCATCTCCGCGGGCCATGTGGATATGGAGGATGAAGTCCTCAACCCGTACCGCGAGATCCATTATTCCATCGTATGATTCGATATTCATGGGTTTGAACCCGTCTGTGAATGCGTGCTCCATTACTTCACTTGTGAAGCACAGAGGGTGTGCGATGCCTCTAGGTTGAGCCACGCTGCGGCGTACCTCTGATGGAGTCCATTTGCGGTTTTCAGCCCGGGCATGGCTAGGTTTGTCATGTCCGAATAGGTGGGCGTCATCGCATGTCGAGGTGTGTCCTTGCGATCCGTAGATCGCTCTTGGGTATCCTGTTTTACTACCCCAGCCCTGTTGATGGTTGTATGTACAACCTTGAGGTGTTTTGTTCTTGCCTTTACGGCGAGGTGGGGCATTCTGTAGTTCGGCTTGAGTTGCCGCTTTAACCGTAGCAAGTTGTGGTCGACCTGCCGCATTGTGCGATGATCGTACAAGCTCGAACACCTTATCGCCGCCCTGGGTAGCGATCTATGCTTCAGGTAGCTTCTGGTTGGGCTACCAAGGTCGTATTTTTCAGCGGCTAGGACTTCGGTCCATCTATCATTAAGAAGATCTTGGTCTGCTAAAAGCTACTACTGCTTCTTCTTCAGGCTCCTTGCAGTGGCTATTAGTTGGCGCTTTAAGCGCTCCTGCTCGCGAGGTTCCTCAGGCACGATGAAATCTTCAGCGCCGAGGCTCACCTCATCCTCAGAGAGCGGAAGGTAATTGTCATCCTCCGAATCTTCGTGTGTGGCCTATTTACTGGGGCTATCCTGCCCGTCGTCCCGTTCATCATTCATTGTATCAACGGGGTATTCGTTGTCTTCAGCATCATTGTCCAGGCCGTCAATATTCTCCGATTCGTAATAAAGTGTTTCGGTCGAATCCTCGACTGTTTCAATGAAGTGGGTGGCGGGTGGGAAGCAAAATTCTCCATCGTCAGCCCCTAGCTCGAGCCGGATATAGCTCAGCTGAGAGTCCTCTGCCAAGGACAACTTTTAATGAGTTTAGCACGTCGCCCAAAGGCGAGTGCTGGAAGATGTCTGCGGTGCTGAATTCGAAGATCGATAAATGATCAAGCTCGGCATCCGCGGTTCGCATGGTTCGGAACCTATAGCAGGAGAAGAGTCCGGCGTTCCGGTGGCATAGGCATCGAGTGAGACCAGGTCCATGTGCGGCTCCAACGTCGCAGAATCTGCAGCCTCCGTGGTGGGGTTAATCCTCCCGTCTTTGGATGGCGCGGCCTGCTCCGGCTCTAGGGCCAGAGCGGTTATAAGAGCGATCTCCTGTATGCAGCCCGATGACAGATTTAGGTCATGATCATCGGGGTGATTGGGAGCGGCTATCGTGGTATCGAATCCGGCAAAGATCAAGTCTCCACGGATGTCCGCGACGTAGTTCAAGCTCCCAAATCTTACCTGACGGCTAGGCGCGTAGCTTTTGATCTGCTCCAAATGGCCAAACGAGTTGGCCCGCAGTGCGAAGCCGCCGAACACGATGATCTGTCTGGGGAGGAAAGTTTCTCCGCGGACAGCATTGTTATTGACGATTGAAGGGGCCATCAAACCTTTCAGCGACAGCACAACAGAACTCTCAATGAAAGCACCAATGTCGGTTTTAAAACCGACGGATCTTAGGTAGGGGGTCCCGAACTATGCGTCCAAGGTTGATGGTAACAGGAGACCGGGGACACGATGTATACCCAGGTTCGGGCCCTCTCTATGGAGGTAATACCCTACTTCCTGCTTGATTGATCTTTATAAATATGGGTGTTACAAGAGTTGATCTACCACGAGATCATAATAGCTAAACCCTAGAAGTCTAGCCTGTATGAATACGGTATCGAGTATCCCCTATCCATACTAAGTCCTCTGGTTTATATAGACACCAGGGGGATCTAGGGTTACATAGAGTCGGTTACATAATATGGAATCTTCATAGTCGTTCGCCAAGCTTGCCTTCCACGCTAAGGAGAGTCCCATCCGGACACGGGCACCGTCTTCGGTCTTGATATCTTCACAGCCCATCAGTCCGTCCCATAGATAGCAGGCCGGACGCCCGAGGACCCCTTAGTCCAGGACTCCCTCACCAGTGGGCTGGGCCGGCACAGTGCCAGGTCAGGTAAGTGGCCCAGGTAGGTTTCTCTCTCTCTCTCTCTCTTTTCTGTTTTTGTTTTGTTTTTAATAATTCTTTTGCCACTGTTTTCAAATTCAAAAGAATTCAAACAAGTGACAAAACTTCCTCTGAATTTATTTATGTTGCTTCATCGACTTTTCCAAGGCACATAAATATTTCAGAAGCATTTAAAAATTTATTTTAGTTATACGAATATAATTTCAAATTCAGATAGCATAATGATTTAAATTCAATGCCCAAAATAATACCTTAAAGATGTTCATTTTGGTTTGGATCAAAGCCCTTGCCAAAAATACCAAATATCAAGTGATGCTAGGGTTTGAACATCCCCATTGCAAGATTAATTGAAATTGATAATGATGCATGGATGTAATGCCTCTAATTACAAGTAGAATTCTAGGGTTGTGACAGACGTCGAAGTCAATGAGCTTGGTGCGGTAATTGTCGCCCCGGCCGAATGTGATGGGGAGGCAGACCTGCCCTATCGGGTGGTGGAGCCGTCTGTAATTCCTGAGAAGGGCTTCGTAGGCTGTATATGATCATATGTCACTAGGAGGCGATCAAACGTCTCGATGGACAGGACACTGAGCCCTGTGCCGCCGTCGATGAGGGTCTTCGTGACTTGGACATTGCTGATGATGGGCAAGCAGAGCATCGGGAGGGCGCCGGCGGTTGCCGCACACTTGAGCTGGTCGGACAAGCTGAAGGTAATGGCACACATGGACCACCTGAACGAGCGCGTGGCCTCGAGCCTGGGAAGAGCTGCATTCACCTCACGAAGGAGCTGCTTGAAGATGCGCTGGAAGGCTGGGGCCTGAGCACCCCCCAAGATTCAGGAGATGGCGCGGGGCTCCTGAAAGCCCCTGGGACCCTCGTCTTGATGGTGGTCGTCGTTTCTCCTTGGCGGCGGCAGCAGAGGGAGGCCAGCATTGCCCTAAGGACGGTCCTCATGAGGTTGCTCCCCCAGGCGCCCTCGCAAGACTAGTCCTGCCAGCGATCCTCATGAGGTCGGTCGCGCCACTCCTGGCGGGGGCCACAGTCGTCCCAGTTTCCTCCACTTCATCCACCTCCTAGGACGTATCCCCGGTCGCTGCGCTCAGGGCATCGACCGAAGCGCCCGTCGCGGATGGCCTTGAGCTCTTGACAGTCACTATTGTTGTGGCTGTGGATGTTGCGGAAGGCGCAGAACGGGCGGCTGCACTTGGACGACTTGGGGTGGTCTCGGCCGTGCTTCGTCTCCAACCCAGCCGCGAGCATGGCTACCCACTTACACTTCACATCTTCGGCCTTGGCCTTCTTGTCTTCTGGGTTAGTGGCTGGAAGCTCGAAGAGGGAGAGGCGCCCTTCCTCAGCTCTTGCGCACTTGGTCGCCATGTTGAACATCTCCAGGGCCGTGCATAGCTCCTCGTGGATGGCGAGCTCCTCCTTCATCCTGACATCGCGGACGCTGTCGGAGAACACAGAGATGATGGCCTCGTCTGTCACCCTTGGGATCTTGAGGCGAACATTGTTGAAGCGCTGAATGTACTTCTGCAAGGTTTCCCCTGGATGCTGCTTGATGCGCCATAGGTCACCCGCGGCCGGCGGGCGGTGGCGAGTGCCCTGGAAGTTGGCGACGAACCGCTCGCGCATCTCGCCCCAGGAGGAGATCGATTCCGCGGGCAAGTTCAGGAGCCACAAGCGCGCGCCATCTTTGAGGGCCATGGGAAGCCAGTTCGCCATGACTTTGTCATCGCCGTTGGCTACCTCGATGCTTAGCTCGTAGAGCTGCAAGAACTCCGTGGGGTCGGGGGTGCCGTCGTAGCACGGAGGCAGGTCTGGCTTGAACTTGCCGGGCCAGACGATGCTGCGCAACTCAGGAGTGAAGGCGCGCAGCCTGCTGTGGTCACCGGAGCCTGTTGCGGAGGCGGAGCCTGGTCCTGGTATCCACGTGCCACCGGTGCATGGGGTACGCAGTCTCGACGCGGTGGTGCTGGGAGCGTAGGAGTGTTTTCTTGCGGCCTCGAGACTTCTTGGAAGCTTCCTTCTTCGTGCGCGGGTGCCCGGCGCGGTGGGTCACGCCACGGGACTGCGCATCTTGGTGCGAGGGCGCCGTCTTGATGCGGAGGTGGTGGAGGCGCTCCGTGAGCTACATTGCCCTCAGCTCGAGGTGGGTGAGGCACCGAGAGAGACGGTGTAGGAGAGCCCCCAGAGGCGCTGATGAGCTCGGCGAAGCGGTCCAGCCAGTCCTCTTATAGGTCATCGACCGGGCGGTAACACAGGAGCTCGCATGCCATGAGCAGTGCGGCCGGCGCGTCCATGGGCGCACGATGAGCGTGGGACGATGAGCCAGCCGGAGTCAGCGACGAGGTGGCTGTGCGTCCGTCCTGCCGCACAGAGGGGTGCAATGATGAAGCTTCCTGGTCGTTCCCTGCCTGGCCGGTGCTGGCGTTGGCAGCGGGTGATGGAGAACGGCGTGGAGGTCCTCCAATGGGCGTCGTCTGAGCGATGCAGGCGGCGAGGGCGGCCCGACACTCAGCACGGGCTCGGCGAGCTTCAGCCATGGATACGGTGGAGCAGTGGAGCATGGATCGACAGAAGAAAGGCTTCAGTGCACCCCTTCCTGGAGCGCCAAATGTCGGATTCGGGGTTTCCGATAACCCTTGAGGTTCGAACTCTGGGGTGCGCATGAAGATCTCTCTCTTCCTAGCTCGCTCTTGCAACGATCTCAAGGCCTAGCTTGCCGAACTCAAGGAATAAGAGACACGAGGGTTTATACTGGTTCGGGCCACTGTTGTGGTGTAATACCCTACTCCAGTGTGGTGGTGGATTGCCTCGGCAGCTAGGGATGAACTAGTAAAGAGGATGAATAGCCTCCTGAGGAGAGGTGTTCTTGAGTTTGATGAGCTGGTGTGTCTGAGGATGGTTTGAATGATCCGTCTGTCCCCTTGCTATGGTGGTGGCTAGCTGTAACTCCCTGGATACAACTTTCCATATTTGTACTCCGACTCTTGCCTTTTCCGGAGATGGGATATGAGTTTCCCTTCGTGGTTGGGTTTTGTTTTCATTTTGCATTTTGTTCATGTCATGCATCTCATCATGTGCATCACATTTGCATACATGTTCGTCTCATGCATCCGAGCATTTTCCCCGTTGTCAGTTTTGCAATCCGGCACTCCTATGTCATCCGGCGCCCTCTTTTGTCTCTTTTCATGTGCGGGTGTTAAACGTTCTCGGAATGGACCGATATTTGCCAAGCGGCCTTGGTTTACCACCGGTAGACCGCCTGTCATGTTTCGTGCCATTTGGAGTTCGTTTGATACTCCAACGGTTAACCGAGGAACCGTAAGGGCCTCTTGTGTGCTGCAGCCCAACACCCCTCCAAAGTGGCCCAAAAACCCATCCAAACCCCCTCCATCCTCTCGGCCGTTCGATCATGATTGTGCGGCCAAAAAACGCACCTCATTTTGACTCTCCTAGCTCCCAGAATCTATAAATAGACCCCCCCTTCGAAATTCGCGGATGAAACCCTAGTCCTCCCTCTCCCTCAGCGCCGGACACGCCCGCACGGCGCCGGACGCGTCCGCCGCCACCTCACTCCATCCAATCAGAACACTCCACGTCATCTCTGGCTCCACTCCAGTCCAACCACCATGCTCCACCTCACCCACACCCGCCTCCACTCTCTCCTCCCCGCCGCCAGGCCCGCCGCGGCCCGGGTCGGGTCCTCCCGGCCCGAGAGCCCATGCCACCCCGCTGCCTGAGTGCCCCCGGCTCCGTCCGTCGCTGCCTCACCTTCCGCCGCTGCCACCGCGCTCTGCTGCCCCCGCTCGTCGGCACGCGCCGCCACCCCGCACGCCGCCGCTCCTCTGCAGCACCGCCCCGCCGCGTCTTCTTCTTCCCCGAATAGATCCGATGAGGGATCCGGCCTGATCTCGGCGCCCCGGTCTGCCCGCGTCACCCTAGCATCTCCCTTCTCTCTGGAGGCTCCTCCGGCGTCCTTCCGGCGATTCTCGAAGAGCATGCCATGAAGAACCCTAGATCTGCGAGGGTATAAATTTCCCTAAGTCCTTTTCCTCTGCTACTTTTATGCTCTGTTCATCATGCCATAACTTTGTCATCGTAGCTCCATTTTGAGCATGCCATATGTCAAAATTTTCATCTGTATGTCCTCTTCATTTTGTTCCATTGCACCATGCTTATTTGAGTCCATGTTGATGCCGCAATTGTTGATGCAAGAGTGCTATAAAATGTTAGTTCTCGATTCTTAGCAGATCTGGAGCATTTGTCATTTTTGCCATGATTATTGTGTGCTGCATATGGGCATGAGCTCTACATGTGTTTTGGGCTATGCCATGTAATCTTCACAGGGGTGCATGCCATGTATTTTTTTGATCAATGTGGTAACTAGCACAAGCATGCAAAGTAGCTCTCGTGATATTACTGATTTCAGAGACTTAGAATTTCACCAAGTTATTTCCCTGCTGTTATTTTTATGCCATGTATTCATGTTGCTACAGTGAGATCCATGCTTCTTTTGAGTATGTTAAGTAAGGATGATTTGGACATATGGTCATGCTCTACTTTTGCTATAAAATGTTCCTGGCAGATTGGTTACGTGTTAATCAATTTTGCCAAGGTTGTTGTAGTTGATCCATGCATGTTATGAGTTTGTTCTTGATTTGGTTAGCTTCATGAACATGCATTCTTCCTGGTAGTATGCTTAGTTTGTCATGCAATGCCTTGTGTTGAGTGCATCGAGCTTGCAAACATGTCTTCATAATTCTGTTTTTGCCATATCCAGTTTTCTGCCAAGTCTAAATCTGTTAACGAAACTTGCTATGTTTACGTGGGTGCCATCATATCTTCTGATCCTTTTGGCTTATGGTCATTAAGGGAATTTTGTTATATGCTTTGAGTAGATTCATTCTGTTATGTTCCTGTAGCATGTTGTTATCTTGCTCTAAATTTTGTTATGTTATGTTTCTGCCAAGTCTAAGTCTGTGATGCTGTTATCTTTTGCACTTTTTCCATACTTGTTTGAACCTGCTCTTGTGTAATTTAGTCATAGCTCAATGTTCCTCTTTTGTCAAGCATCTTGAGTAGATCACTGCCATGTGCATTGTTGCTATGTTGGAGTGCAGTAGCTTAGTTTCTTGTTGCATTCTAGATGGCATCATGCTGTTAATCGCAGAATTGTGCCATTCTTGTTTTCCTTGCCATTCGCAAACCGTAGATCCGATTTCAGTGATCTTTATATTGATTTCGACCGAAATCAACTCATTTTCCAGTGGCACGCTTGGTTTGCCAAGTTGATGCCTGGTTCAATCTTTTCCTTCCGGATCTCGCATATGCATTGCATATCACATCCCGCATGTCATGCCATGTTTTGCATCATGTTGCTTGCGCATTGCACCATGGTAGATTGTGGTTTCCTTTGCTTGTGTTCTTGCCTTGGGTAGAGCCGGGAGACGATTACGTGATCAAGGAACCCGTTGAGTATGCTTACGAGGATCAAGCTTAAGTCAACTCAGAGAACTTTGCAGGCAAGATGACCATACGCCCGAAATCACTTCTATCTTACCTTGCTAGTTGCTCGCTCTTTTGCTATGTTGCGATACCTACCACTTGCTATATCATGCCTCCCATTATTGCCATGTCAGCCTCTAACCCACCTTTCCTAGAAAACCGTTGCTTGGCTATATTACCGCTTTGCTTAGCCCCTCTTATAGCGTTGTTAGTTGCAGGTGAAGCTGGAGTTTGTTCCATGTTGGAACATTTATATTGTTGGGATATCATTATTATATCTTGTTTACTTTAATGCATCTATATACTTGGTAAAGGGTGGAAGGCTCGGCCTTATGCCTTGTTTTTTGTTCCACTCTTGCCACGCTAGTTTCCGTCATACCGGTGTTATATTCCTTGATTTTGCGTTCCTTACGCGGTTGGGTTATAATGGGAACCCCTTGACATTTCTCCTTGAATAAAAATCCTCCAGCAAGGCCCAACCTTGGTTTTACGATTTGCCACCTAAGCCTTTTTCCCTTGGGTTCTGCAGACTCAAGGGTCATCTTTATTTTAAGCGTCCGGGCCAGTGCTCCTCTGAGTGTTTGTCCAACCTGTCAGCAGCCGGTGACCACCAGGGGCAACTCTGGGTTGGCCTACCGGAATCATGGACAATCCGGTGTTCCCTGAGAACGAGATATGTGCAGCTCCTATCGGGATTTGTCGGCACATTCGGGCGGCTTTGCTGGTCTTGTTTTACCATTGTCCAAATGTCTTGTAACCGGGATCCCGAGTTTGATCGGGTCTTCCTAGGAGAAGGAATATCCTTCGTTGACCGTGAGAGCTTGTTATGGGATAAGTTGGGACACCACTGCAGGGTTATGAACTTTCGAAAGCCGTGCCCATGGTTATGGGCAGATGGGAATTTGTTAATATCCAGTTGTAGAAAACCTGACACTTAACTTAATTAAAATGAATCAACCGCGTGTGTAGCCATGAAGGTCTCTTTCCGGCGGAGTCCGGGAGGTGAACACGGCTTTGGAGTTATGTTTGAACGTAAGTAGTTTCAGGATCACTTCTTGATCACTTCTAGTTCATGCCCGTGCTTTGCTTCTTTTCTCGGTCTCATTTGCATAAGTTAGCCACCATATATGCTAGTGCCTGCAGCTCCACCTCACTACCTTTTCCTACCTATAAGCTTAAATAGTCTTGATCACGAGGGTGTGAGATTGCTGAGTCCCCATGACTCACGGATTACTTCCAAACAGTTTCAGGTCCCGATGATACTGTGCAGGTGACGCAACCGAGCTCAAGGAGGAGCTCGATGAAGATCTTGATCGTAGTCTTGTTTCGTTTCCAGTTGATCAGTAGTGGAGCCCAGTCGAGGCGATCGGGGATCTAGCATTAGGGGTGGTCTTCTTTTATTTTGGTTCCATAGTCGGACCTTGATTGTATTCTGGATGATGTAATGCTACATTTATGTATTGTGTGAAGTGGCGATTGTAAGCCAACTCTTTACCCCTTTCTTATTCAGTACATGGGATGTGTAAAGATTACCCCTCTTGCGACATGCCTACAATGCGGCTATGCCTCTAAGTCGTGCTCTGACACGTGGGAGATATAGCTGCATCATGGGTGTTACACTAGCCCTATTTGTAAAGGCCCTGGTACTCTTCCCAAATGTTAGGCGGGAAGGGATCCCACAACGGCCAATTTTGAAGGGAGACAACTAGTACAAGTTACCCTAACGAAAGGTGGTCTTCACCTGCCAAAGGTTCTGGTGGTGATGCAGTTGTGGGCTCCGCGGTGACCTCCTTCCTGTCGTCCTACTGGTCTTGGTCTTGTTGCATTGATATGGAAACCTTTTCTTGAGTCCTCAAGACTCCTCGCTTGCGCCTGCCTCTTTAGCACCAAAGAGAAAACTGACACTCTACGCCCGCCTGGCTTCGGTCATCATGGCTCTCATCGCACGAACATCGCGAGGTGCCCCTTGCATAGATATCTCCGCTCCTCGGGAGCCATTCTACCGAGGCTGCCCCCGAGGAGGTCCTGTGTCGTCCGCCTCGAGAGGCTTGGCCCCTCGCGAGGGTCTTGAGTGGTTGCTGATGAAGATGGGCCGTACCGGGCTGCCGGTACAGCCATGCCGTGGGCCGCAGGCAGGCAAGTCTAGCTACCCCCGTTTCCAGCACGCCGAAAGTAGCCCCCAGGCACAAGGCACGCTCGGACTTGGCTTTGAGGTGAATACAAAGGGAAGGTGCGGAGCGCCACAGGCCCCAACGGCATGCGTCCTTGATTGAAGCATTGCGGTTGACAGGGCGTGGGTGTCTCCGCATCCTCACGCTGCCTTGGCAACTGTCCGACATGACGAGACCATGCTGCATGTAGAAGAAAACCATCATTACCTTAGACCGTGGAGGCCGGCGGTTGGCCTCCCTCTAGCTATAAATGAGCAGAGGGGCCGAGCCCCCGTCGCTCATCTCCTTCTCCACTTCGCCCGCTTCTTCTTTTTCCTCCTTGCTTTGCCGTCTTGCGACGGCACCCATGGCGCCGATAAGGTGGTTCTCCGCCACCGAGAATGGGAAGGCCCCCTGTGAAGAGCAGGGGCCTCTTCCCCTGAAGAAGAGGTTGGCCCGCCCCCGCGATGTCATCGTGAGGCCGGAGGTGACGAGGCCATGGTACGAGCGGCCTCCCCCTGGCTACCCGATGCCCTTGTATGTCCGAGCGCAAGGCCCCGAAGTAGGAGGCAACGCCTCGCGCCGCTTGCGCCATGGCCACGGTGGTCCGGCCATGGTGGCATGCACCACCGACACGCAAACTCACGCTGAGGGCTCCTGGATCAGGTTCCCGCAGTTCTTTGCTAAAGAGATGCTGCCAAGGGGGCCGCTCGAGCTGTGGCTACAGCACGACGAGTGCGGCACCCCAGCGACGGGAGTAGAGGTTGAGGCATCAGGCGAGCTAGGCCTTGTGTCTCTTGTTCCTTGAGTGCGGCAAGCTAGGCGTTGAGCTCGTTGCGAGAGCGAGCTAGGAAGAGAGAGTTCTTCGTGCACACCCTAGTGTTCGAATGTCAAGGGTTTGCCAGAACCCAGAATCCAACAGATATCCTTGTTCTAATGAATAATAGGTGTTATAGTTCTGCTCAGTACCAGCAAATCAATTCAGTACAAAATAGTCTAGGGAAAAACATGACAATATCAAATTTTCTAGTGCAAAACATGATAGATGCTAAGCGGAAAAGATGTGTTTAAACCTAAAATACAAGGTGGGTATATGTTTACTAGCTGCTTGATATTTGTGCCGATAGATGTCTGCCCGTTGCTATTCGGCAAACAAACGAAGTGACCGCAATTTTGGTGGAACTACACAAGAGAATAATATAGTCATTGCATGCAGTGCCATTTGAAAATGGACACAGAAAGATTGTATAGTCACTTCATGGACTGCACAAAAGTAGTACTGTACTATTTCTTGGCCAACACTAGGTTCTTCATTGCTTTGGTCTGATTATACAATCACTACTGCAAGATGCTGCTAACACAGCACTACGATCAGAGACCCTTCGACGAAACTGTGTGCGATGCAATAATCGCAAATGGTGGTGTAAAAAATCATCAAAAAAGGTGCAAATCATTTACGATGGAGGATGCATCAAACACAGTTCATATTTTAGCTGCATATGCGATGCAGGGCATATGGTTCAGTTTAATTAACTGTTTGGGATGAGGAGGAACAAAAGAAACGGGTGGCCAAATGAAGGTGTGTACGGTGTACATCATACAGTTCACTTGGATGAACTGTTTGTGATTAGGCAACACAAAAGAGACGGTCAGCTAGATCAAGGTGTGTGTGATATACGACATGCGGTTCACTCAGATGAACTATTTGCGTTGAGACAAGAGAACAGAAACAGTTCGACTTAACAAGATGTGGGTGATACGCGGCAAACAGGTCTGTAATCAGAAACATGTGCGAAGACCGATAACAACACAGATGATTGCTGCTAACAAGCCGTGTGTGTTGTGAGCAAACAGTTGCTGGTATACAATTATGATTGATTGATGAAAACATCACCGACGGGTTCCATTGTTTAGTCCATGTGTGATGTGATTTTCTTTGTCCGCACAAGATCTACGCTCTGTATACAGAGCATCAACATATATACCTAAAAAGACAACATTGCATAACCAAATTATGCATACAATTACACAAGTGACTACACACATAACATTTCCACAGACCAAAGTAAGCAATTACATGCGTACTAAACTAGGAGAAACGAGTATCTAATCATCTACTTATTGTTGCGACGACGCTTGCCATTGCTCTGCTTCTGGCTGGATCCCTGGCCATTTTGGGGAAGGAGACACTTCCTCATGCCAATGATCCACCTGCACATGTCATAGATTGTGTATGCCTCCTTAGCCGCGTAGACGACGTGAGCTTTGTCTAGTTTCTCCATCCAGGCCGAGTGCTAGGCACGCTGGTCCTTGTTGCACAAATCCTTCTTGTCTGTGTAGTAGGAGTCGACGATGGCCTCAGTGAGGTAAACCACTAAGTCCTTCTCATGCTCCTTGCTGCCCCAGATCTTGTATTGGTCCCGGATGTCGAGAAAATTCTAGCAGGCAATGCCTTTACATTGTTGGTGATGTCCACCATAGCGAACATGTAGTGGGGGCTGTTGACAAACCTGGCGAAACACTCGCAAGGCCTTGTGGCCAGGCAGTAGTGGTAGACGAGGACGTGGTGGTGCATGCACATCTGGGCGACGACGACCTTTGGACAAGACCCGACACAAGCGCAGGTGTACTCGAGGTCAAACCCGACCACCTTGTACTTCTCCTCGGCAAGCAACAGCTCCATGATGTGGATGGAGTGCTCCACCCAGATCGGGTGTCAGGACCCCGATCCTAAGTAACACCGATCTAGCATGTAACACATCATATCACTTTCCGGCCTCATGCACAGTATTCCCACGGGTGCCACCTTACCTGGACCGGGACCGTTTGCGCCTTTTGACTCATGTATATTATAGTGTCACTAGCATCCATGTGACAGAGAACCCGGGCTGACATGACTAGTCGTATACCCAAAGTGGCACTAACCTACAGGGACAGACATACTTGACCTGGCAATGAACGTGTCGGTCATCAACGTATGAACCCAAGTCATAGCAAGCTACAAGGACTTAAAGGAACAACGCATGACATTTCCCCGAAGGGACAGACACAGGAACAAAGAAGGACACATGCCGACCAGCCTAAGCATTCCGGAGCAGTAGCAAGCTACCATGGCTCAGTGGAAGCACTAGGAGGCATTTCCCCATAAGAGAGTCTACCAAGAATAAAGAACTAGGTTGTCGGATCCCACACATACCAAGCATTTCAATAACATACACACAATATGCTCGATATGTGCAAATACAACATGGCATCACCACAAAACTCTATGACTCAAAGTATTTATTCATTAGGCTCCGAGGAGCAAAGTATTACAAAGATGGGTCTCATGACCCAACATATAGAGCATACAAGCAACAAGCGCATGCGGAAGCTTAACTTGTCTGAGTACAGACAACTACAAATGAAAAACACTGAGAAGCCTGACTATCCACAAGACCCTGCCGAGGGCACAAGATCATAGCTGAGGTAACAAGCTAAACGTCGAAGTCCACGCGGAACTACTAGCGAGACTGAAGTATCTCTACAAAACATAAATTAATCAAACGTGAGTACAAATGTACCCAGCAGGACTTACATCAGAACTAGCTACATATGCATCAGTATTAACAAAGGGGGTGGTGGAGTTTAACTGCAGCAAGACAGCTTTGACTCAGTGGCTATCCTGAACTACGTCTGCAAGTAACTCTTTTGAGGTGGTGCACACGAGTCCACATATTCACCAATCAATACACCAATATGGATCCGCTCCCGTCTCCCTACGAGAACGCCATCCATAGCACTCACGCTTATCTTGCGCATTATAGAGTATCCACTTTCACTTGTCTATGAACTGTATAGGCAACCCAGAAGTCCTTTATCGCAGAAGCGGCTATATGAATAGATGATGTTAACCCTGCAGGGGTGTACTTATTCACACACGCTCTCGCCACTTACCACCATGTACACGTCGTGTATCTTGGCAAGCTTCAAGCGGAAGCCTAGCGAGGGAGTCGACCACGACCTGACTAACCACACAAGTCTCTAGTCCAGGTTTATCGCCTATTCGGGTTCTATCCGCAAGGAGATCCGTCCGGGGTGTCGCTCACGGCCCCAAACGATGAGAGCAGGGTTCCTTGGGCACCAAACGGGCGTCTCGATACAGCGTGCCTCGTGTCTCTACCGCAACATAGCCCACCCCTAGGTTCGGTGCTACACACGACCCCAACTCATATCCTACAAACACCAGAAACTAGTTGGAACTCCTGGACAGAGATCAAGTTGATTAATAAGTCGAGAGAGCTTGGAGTGCCCGGAGCCCAATGTGTGGTAGTAGCTGTTCATGGATCACAAACACAGGACTCAGTTCCTTAGGACGGTTTCAATGAGACAACCCAGCATGTAATCCTACATGGTCTCTCACCGGTACCTTTACCAAATCGTGTTCACACACTTAGCTGACACACAGTAGGACATATTCATCACCATTCCAATTCATCCCCAATGAATCATACCTGACTCAAATCTAAGTAGTAGCAGGCATGACAAACAAGCATGAATGAGTAGGCACATCAGGGCTCAAACAACTCCTACTCATGCTAGTGGGTTTTATCTATTTACTGTGGCAATGACAGGTCATGCAGAGGAAAGGGGTTCAACTACCGCAGTAAGAGTTGAATCGTTGTTGTCCTAATGCAGTAAAAGAGAGCAGGAGCGAGAGAGTGGGATTGTATCAGAATGAACAAGGGGGTTCTGCTTGGCTGGCACTTCTGAAGATAGTATAGCTCTTCATCGGTGTCATCGAACTCATCGTCCGAACATGTCTTATCGAGAGGGAACAACCACCGGCAACAGAAAAAAGAACACAATCAATGCAATGCGACAATATGATGCATGATCATGACATGTTAATATGCTGTGATTTGAGCTAATGCAACTAGCAACGGGTTAAATGGAGTTGGTTTGAATCCAAGATTCAAATTCAAACTTCATATGTGGATACTCGGATGCCATTTATAAGATTGGTCCTAAACAACAGCTATAAGTTGTTCTAACATGCATGAAAATGGTACAGATGGATAGATTGGATTTTATAATCATTTTTCATATATAATTTATTTCATTTGGAGTTATCATTTATTTTCTATGAATTTTAGAAGTTTTGGATATTTTCAGAAATAAATAAATCATTTGTGATTTATTTTAATATCCCAGAAAATACTTACAGCGTCAGCATGCCATCAAGATGAGCTCAGCAGAACAACTGACTGCTCCAGGTCAAACCTGACCAGTGGGGGCCATTGGTCAGTGACTAACCTAACTACCCAAGTTAATTAGCATTAATCTAATCCTAACCAAAGTTAGTTAAGGGCTTGGGGCCACATGTCAATGACACAGAGTTAATCAGCGAGGTGATTAACCCCTAACAGTGGTGATTAGCACTAATTAAAACCTAAACTAATTCAGTTAGGAGCCAGCCCCACATATCATGGACTCAGATGGGGTCTAGCCGGGGTCAACCCACCGACGATTAGCCGCCGGCGAGGCCTGAGACGGTGGTGCAGCTCGGAAACGCATCACAGGCAACCAAACGAGCGGCGGATTAGTGCTACGCGTAGCTGAGGCTCGCGCGCATCTAGTAGTGCAAGCGGGAGGGGCTGGAACGGCCGAATTTGAGTGCGGCATCGACCTCGGCGGCGGCCGGAGTTTGGGCTCGACCAAATCAATGCCACAGAGCATGGTAGGATCAACGGTTGGCTTCTTTAAGCTCCTGGGGATGCGCTGAGTGCTTTGGCGGCCTAAGAATCAGGCCCCAACAGCTATGGCCGCGACGGCGACATGGCCGGTGACGGAAGCTCACGGCTCCAATGGCCATGGTGGTTAGACAACGCGGACGAGTGGAGGGAGAGAGGGGGAAAGGGCAGGGGCTCACGGTGAACCAGTAGAGGCAACATCGAGGCCGGGGAAGGTCTGGAGCTCGCAAATTCATGCCGGCGAGCTTCAGTGGCCGACGATGAAGAAGAGGTCGGGAACGACGCGTCGGGGCTCTTTCGGTCACGTGAGACGACGGAGAGGACGAAGGCGGCATGGCGGAGCTCTGGGGCGCGTCGGAGAGGCTCGGGGATCACTGTGGCCACGACTATGGCGGCGGCGATGATCGACACGTTTGGTGGCGGGAGGGAGAGAGAGAGGGGGGGGGGTGCGGGGTGTGCGTGGCACTCGGGGCCAACTCCAACAGCGGCAAGCAGGCAGGAGGAGGCCAAGTGCATGCTCGCGCGCTCCGGGCATGCACCTCTCGCCCTCCTTGCGAGAGGAGGCAGATGATTGGCAGTTGGGCTCGGGTGGGCTGCATAGGAGCTGGGCTGACTACAGTAGGAGGCCACCAGTTACATTTCTGTTCTTTCCTTTTCTTTCTGTTTCAATTCTGGTTTCTGTTTTTATTTAATATTTGCCACTGTTTGCAAATTCACATGAACTAAAACACTGCCAAACTACTCTGAATGTTTTATGCAGATACTTTGGACTAGGCCAGATGCACGTAAAATAACTCAGGGTTATTTGAAAATATATTCCATATATTTTGAATATAATTCCAAACTAAAATGCAATATGATTTAAATTCAATGCCCAATATTATTCTTTAAAAATGTTTATTATTTTTGGTTTGGGTCTAAGCCCTTGCCAAAAATACCAGACATCAATGAAGAGCATTTTTGGTTCATTGAATGAAATTGTTAGGGTTCTTGCGCTTTATTTCATTTTGAGGCTTTGAGAATTCCCTCAATTCCTAATTAAGAAATTTAAACAACATGCATGAATGCACACTGATGCAAATAATTACAAGCATAAACTGGGGATGTGACACCGGGTCATTGTGTACACCAACGAGAGGTCCATGAACCTTCTGTGGGTGTCCACCACGGCACGCATGGTGAACTGCTGCTCGTCGTCGGATGCCGGTCGGACCACCATTGGAGCCGCGTAGGAGACCCTCTAAGAATTTCTCGTGGTGGGTGTGCTTCTTGCAATGGTGGGGCGTGATCGTAAGTTTGAAGAGACACAAGGGTTCAATGGCAGCTGTAATAAATGGGGGCCAGCCGGAGTGGTCATCGGAGTCGTTGCCTGGGTCGTCACCAGAGTCGGTGTGGAACTCCGCCTGCGGCTATGGGAGCTTGACGACGCTGGGGTGCAGCGATAACCCGCCGGCGGTGACGGCAACCTCTGTCTCCATCTCCATGCCGTGCTCCAGTGCTTTAGCAGCCCCGACGTTGCCACTCCCTCCGATGGGGTGCTTCGGAGGCATCCTCATACACTGACAACTTTGAGGACCGAGAGCAGCGTCGAGAATGCAAGCGGAGAGAGAGGATTGTGTGTGTGGTGAGGATGGGGGGTGCGGCCGCTCGGGCGCACCATTAATATGGAGTAGTGGGAGTTATGGGAGAGAGGCGGGCGACAGTCAAACTGATGGCTCGCCTCCCAGTGAGCATGCGCACCGGACTGCTGGCATGCCTACCAAAGTTTCACACAGCTACTCGCATGCCTCCGAATGACACTGCGCAGTGAGCACGCCTCCGGCAATTCACACACCTGCACGCACGCCTCCCAGTCTGCCTGCGCGGCGGACTGCTCGCATGCGTGCCGTCAACTCACGCCTACTCACACGGCACATGGGTCGTGCGGCGGCACATATATTATTTTCTATTTGGATGATTAATTCTACCTCTTTATTGCTTAACAGAAGCATGACACGTATCCATTGTTAGTCTAACGCTCAAAGTTCGAATAAATAATCCGTTTGGCATATTGGTTCCCAATTATTAATAATCTCCCATTTGTAATTAGACTACATCAAAACTGGTCTTAAATTTGACAAAAAAGTACAATGCAACTTTGTATTGGTGTCCATATGACAACACGATAAGTTTCATGAACTTAAAATATGTTTTGGATCTACTAGAATTTCAAAATCAAGATTCTCAATGTTTGAAATTTGTTGCAGGGGGAGTAAACATGCACCCGGTGAGACACATGTGTTTTGGCAATCCATTTAGGTGCACTGTCACATGTGCATGTAGCTCAAATTTGATTTTTGCACATTATACCCATAGAAAATCAATCAACTAATGTACGAAAACATCTTAATGATCTCTGCGATTTTTTCGAAATTAAAACGTCCCTCCTTTGGTAACATATGTTGACCGCGGGATAACTAATTTAACATGCATCGTAGTTGCGGTGGATTCGCGGGGTGTGTGTGGGTGTGTGCCTTTGGGGGTGGCGGGTAGCACACAGTAAACTACGAGTTATGAGCCACCGTGTGTGTCGGTGTCCTGGGAATGGGGTCCCCAGACTTGCCTGCTTGCGGCCCACAGTGTGGCTCCACCAGTGGCCCTGTATGACCCATCGTTATCAGTGAACACTCAAGACCCTCGCGAGGTGCCAAGCCTCGCGAGGCGAACGACGCAAGACCTCCTCAGGGGCGGCCTCATCACACTGGCTCGCCAGGGGCGGAGAGATCAAGGCGAGGGGCACCTCGCGAGGTCCCTATGACGTAGGCCATGATGACCAAGGCCTGGCGGGTGCCAATGAGCGCAGTGTACTCGTTTCCTCTTTGGTGCTAAGGAGGTAGGCATAGACGAGGAGTCCCGAGGCATCAGACAAAGGTTTCCATATCGATGCAACAAGACCAAGACCAGCAGGACGGCGGGACGGAGGTCACCATGGAGACCAGGACGGCATCACCACCAGAGCCTTTGGCAGGCGAAGACAACCTTTTGTCAGGATAACTTCTACTAGTTGTCTCCCTTCAAATTTGGCCATTGTGGGATCCCTTCACGCCTACATTTGGGAAGAGGACTAGGGCCTTTATAAATAGGACTAGCCACCACTGTAGTCGAGGATCATCTCATCTTCGATTGGATCCACTCCACAAAGGCCATCTCACAAGCTCATCTAGATCAAGGACACCTCTCTTCAGGAGGCTGTTCTTCCCTTGTACTTCTTCAACCTAAGCCCAAGAGGCAATCCACCACACCACACATGAGTAGGGTATTAAACCACATCGCTGGCCCGAACCATTATAAACCATGTGTCCTTTGTTTTGCTAGTTCGACGTGCTGAGGTTTGAGATTGTGGTGACAGCGTGAGCTAGGGGGATGAGAGATCTTCGTGCGCACCCCAGAGTTCGAACCTCAAGGGTTTTGCGGAACGCGAAATCTGACATTTGGCGCGCCAGGTAGGGGTGCACTAAAGCTTTCCTTCCGTTGATCCATGTTCCACTGCTCCACCGCATCCATGGTAGACGCGCGTCGAGCTCGCGCCAAGCGCCGGGCCGCCCTTGCCGCTCGTATCGCTCAGAAGGCCCTTGTCGGGCGGCCTCCCCGTCATTCTCCATCTTCTGTTGCCAACGCCGCTACTGGCCCGGCAACAAACGAGCAATAGGCATCATCACTGCACCCCTCCGTGTAGCCGGACGGTCACACCGCCACCCCGTCGCTAACTCCGGCCGGCTCATCATCTCACGCTCGCCGTGCACCCACGGACGTGCAGGCCGCGCTGCTCATGGCACGCGTGCTCCTGTGCTACCGCCCGGTCAATGAGCTTTACGAGGACTGGTTAGACTGCTTTGCCCACCTCCAGCCGCAGGTGACGTAGCTCACGGAGCACCTCCGCCGCCCCCGCATCAAGACGGCGCCCTTGCGCCTAGAAGAGGGGGGAAGGGGACCATCATATGTAGTACGCTTCATGAACCTCGCTCTGTGCGGGTGCATGATTTATGGTTTTTGAGGCATGTGGCACATCAAAATTGTGCATTTTTTGTTATTCAACATATATATGTTCGGCCCACATGCAAAGCTGTGGTGGCTATCCTCTCACACCCACTTAAGAGGTTATCAGCGATATCGATGCTTTCCATCTGTGGGCCCGCTTGGTCCATCACTACTTTTTGCCTGACAACACAAGAGTGGTTAATTTGACTTACGAGGGGATTATTTTTTTGCTTGTAATACGGTATATATATAGGTCATGCTCTGGGATGACACGCATGATACAGTTTGAGCACACACACATGCATGTGTACGCATGAATCCCTCCCATCGAGTTGAAGTGGATATTACAATGACACGTCATGAACCGATCTCGCTCTGTGTGGGGAGCTAGTGTATGATTTTTCATGCACACGCCACATCAATGTTGTGGTATTCAAACATGCATGCACGCATCACCTCCATACATATGCATGTAGTGGTTGCCTTCGAACTGTACACTCCCTCGCGTGGTTATCGGCAACAAGCCTATATATTCGTGGGCCCACGTGGACATCCATGATCATCTTGACCGACAAGAAGATAGGTTACCATGGCGGATTCTTCATTTGGTTCGTGTTATCTTAGTATAGGTCATGGTGAGATTCAGACCTAATTAAGTTTGAGCGCATATACTATGCACATATGCATGCATGAATCCCCGTCGCTGGCTTGATGTGTGGTGTAACATATATATGCATCGTCAACCTAACCCTCCCTCAGTGTGGAGATTTCTAGTTCGAAATCACGGTGCCACATCAATGTTGTTCCATTGTTACTCAAAAACACACCTCTCCAAACATATGTTTGGGCCACACGCATGTAGTGGTTGTCTTCGGGGACTAGCTACTTGTGTGATTATTGGCGAGCTACCCCATCTCCGGGGTCGCATGGACGGCCATCACTTTGACCAACAACAAGAGAGAGGTTGTACGACCAAGGTGGATTATGCTTGGTCCATTTTATGATCCATCTTGGTGAGAGATGCCTCTCTGGCCCGCCGACTGAAAGTGTGTGGGGGGGGGCTCCTACTTCGCACTATGCTAGCTGAACCTCGGTTAGGGGGCATGCATTCATAGCTTAGGATTCCCTTCATGGCGACACGAGGGAGGGGGTGCTGCTAGCTTCTACTTCGCACTTTGCTAGGTGAACCTCGGTTGTGGGGGCATGCATTCATAGCTTAGGATTCCCTTCGTGCCGAAGCAAGGGAGGGGGGCTGCTAGATACTTCGCACATTGGCAGGTGAACCTCGGTTGGGGGGCATGCATTCATAACTTAGGACTCCCTTCGTGCCGACAAGAGGGAGGGGGGCTGCTAGCTACTTTGCACTTTGCTAGGTAAACCTCAGTTGGGGAAGTGGGCTACTAGCTACTTCATACTTTGCTAGGTGAACCTCAGTTGGGGGTGGGGGCATGCATTGATAGCTTAGGATTCCCTTCGTGCCGACATGAGGGAGGGGGCTGCTATGTGACGCCCCGAGACCGATGTGCCAGGTGTCTTCTAGTTATTCGCTGTTGTTGCCTTGTCATTTGTTTGGTTCTTTGCATTCATCATTGCATGATGTGCATTGCATCATGTCATCATGTCATCATGTCATTTCTTTTCTTAACTCAAATAAATAAATGGCATGGACCTTTGATCCATTTAAACCGAGGGAATTCACCTGGTGCGTTCTCTTTATAACATACCCTCCCGATAGTAGGGAGCTATATTAAATTTTCCATTTGTTGGAATTCACCGGAACACACTTGCAAAATAAATCTCAATGCCTTTGTTATCACAACTCTTGGCCTCTAACTTTGCTATTTATTCTTTCATCATATTCTGAGGTTCCTCCAAAAATCCGAACATTTTTGGATACTCCTAAAACCACGTCCTAGTTCAAATCTTTTGTATTATGTCTAAATGTCTTTGTTTTAAACTCTTCTTTTTCGCGTGAAACTTCTTTTCTTGGGCTAAGTATAATTCTTAGACTCAGTAGGAGTAGTTTTAGCATTTTCTAAAAAAAAACCTAGCCTTTTCTTTCCTTCCTTTTTCCTCCTGTCTACTTCTCTGTAAATGGGAAATAGCAAAAGGTTGTTTTTTTTATCCGAAGCAGCAACTGGCCGGCCCATCTGCAGGTCCAGCTGACCCCCTCCTAATCCCTCTCTAAGGCCTGGCCTTTTTCGCCTCTCCACTGGGCCAACCCCCTAGGACCATCTCCCGCAGCCCCGCTCTAACCCTAGCACCCTGGCCCGATCCCCTTTTTCCCACGATCTCCTTCCCTTCGTCCGCCTCCAGCGCCGCACACACACGCAGACATCGCCAGGAGCGGATCCCCTCGCTCGCCCCCGCGCTCGGTTTTCCCTTGCATGGCCCGCGCGCCCCATCGCCCTCACTGGATCCAGCAGGCCACCGCCTAGCTCCCTCGCAACCCTGCCAGATCTCCTCCCTCTCCATGTGCCTGCAGCGCCGCCGCTCCTCCTCTGCCTCGCGTCGCCCTCCGCCTTCAAGTGCCGCCTCACCGCCGGTCATCCTCGTCGCCTCCCGAGTTCCTCCTGCACCTCAAGCCCGGTGCTCGATCCCGTGACCTCCGCCACCTCGACATCCCCAGGCACCTCGCTGGCCGATCTGGCCCTGTCGTCCAAACTTCTCCATCGCCGCCCTCGCTGGAGAGCCAAGCCAGGCCGGAGCCCCGTTGGGCGCCTCGCTGTGCCCGCCATCGTGTCATGTGCCGCAGCTCTTACCGACAGCTTTTCGCGCCTCCTCATGGTCATCTGCGTGCCTAGGGCCGCGTCAGAGCCGTCTCCCTGGCCAAGCTGCTGCCATGCTCCGGCACCCCCCTCTCCTCCCTTGACTCCATCGCCTGGACATGCTTGCTGTCTGCCATCTCCAGATTGTAGCACCGTCGCCTGTGGTGTTCGTTGCAGAGGCCATCCCCGTCGCCCATCACTGCCCCGCACCTCACCCCACGGCCAAGCTGTGCTGTCGCCACTGCTGCACCTCCAGCCTCTTGTCTTGCTTCTTTTTGGACCAACAAGAACGTCGCCAAGAACCGTACGCGGACGCATCGTCTCCAGGATTTTCGCCAAGTACCTCTACATGCAAACTCGCCAAGTACATGACCCGGAGGCGCCAAGTTTGACTATGAATGGCTGCACATCCGACCCCATTTTTGAACCTCAAGCGTCAAGTTCCACTACCATTGTCGCGAATTCGACAAGACCAAGTGTACGACTACAACGTGAACAAGTACCATGACGACCTCCGAAGAACTCGGTTTCACCATGTCCCACTACCGTCACCTCCGGAAGCCTCGGATCCGTCAAGTTCCTCGACGACAAGTGCATGACTATGTGGATTGTACCAAGTACCCCTTTGGGTTGACGAGATCGGCAAGTGCGAAACACCAAGTACCACGACGACCATCGACATGTACCCCTACACCGCACCAAAACACCGAGTACCTCGCCGTGACCCCGAACATCTACGGAAAATTGTGCGACTACGAACGTGAACAACTACCGTCGCCGTGGATCTGACAAGTTTGCAAGTACAACTACTTCCTCTATGACCCGCGAGAACCGCTACTTTCACTACCATCGCGAGAACAACTACTTCCCTCGATGTACCCGAAACGGTCCGAGAATGCACCTTTGGAAGGTATAACTGCCGGAACAACGCCCGTGAACGAATGCATGTTGTATGAGATGCACCCTTGTTCGCCTCGAGTCTGAACTATCGGTGCATGTTGCCCCTCTTGTGTCGTCCACCCATGGGAACCCGGTAACCGGGATCACCCCTCTATCTCTAGCATGTCTCGCACACATGCTTCTTTTGCACCGATATCTCAATGAGTTGTCGGAACCGATATGTTGCCGTGGCATCATTTTAGGATTCATCTTCATGGCACCCCTTTTTGTTTCCACCACGGTGACAAATGCTTCATATGCTCATGTCAACATTTTCTTAAAATTTGCTTAAAACTTGAACATGTCATCCGCATCATGTTAACAACATTAAGATGGTTTAAATTGTTGTTTGCATTAATTTACTAATGCATATGGGGATTTACCGGATTTGTTGTTTTCTATATCCAGCCCCATTTAAATTGTTTAGATAGATAATCCCTTTATGTTTCACCACTTGACATGCTTAACAACATTTAATATTGTTGGGTACATAAACGAGATCGAACTAAATAACTTGAATGTGGTGTTTCATCAATATGCAAAAGAGTTGCATATTGAGCTCCACTTAATTTGTAGGGTTGTTTGTGCACTTTGCCATGCCATGCTTCATTAAACCGGACATGCATCATACTTGTTTGCGCATCATGCCATGTTCATGTGTTGGTTGTTTACTATGTTGTTTGCTTTCTTTCCGGTGTTGCTTCTTCGGGTTAGTTCCGATAACGTCGCGTTTGTGAGGATCCATTCGTCTACGTACGTTTGTCTTCTTCATGGACTCATTCTTCTTCCTTGCGGGATCTCAGGCAAGATGACCATACCCTCGAAAGCACTTCTATCTTTGCTTGCTGTTGCTCGCTATTTTGCTATGCCTATGCAGCGATACCTACCACTTGCTTATCATGCCCCCATATTGTTAAGCCAAGCCTCTATCCCACCTTGTCCTAGCAAATCGTTGTTTGGCTATGTTACTGCTTTGCTCAGCCCCTCTTATAGCGTTGTTAGTTGCAGGTGAAGATTGGAGCTTGTTCCATGTTCGGAACATGGATATTTTGTTGGGATATCACAATATCTCTTATTTAATTAATGCATCTATATACTTGGTAAAGGGTGGAAGGCTCGTCCTTATGCCTGGTGTTTTGTTCCGCTCTTGCCGCCCTAGTTTCCGTCATATCGGTGTTAAGTTCCCGGATTTTGCGTTCCTTATGCGGTTGGGTTATTATGGGAACCCCTTGACAGTTCGCCTTGAATAAAACTCCTCCAGCAAGGCCCAACCTTGGTTTTACCATTCGCCACCTAGCCTTTTTCCCTTGTGAGTCGCGCATCACAACGGTCATCTTTATTTTAACCCCCCCGGGCCAGTGCTTGTCTAAGTGTTGGTCCGAACTAGAGTCCTTTGCAGCGCCACCTCGGGGAAACTTGAGGGATGGTTTTAGTTGTACGGAGCACTCATCCGGTGTTGCCCTAAGAACGAGATATGTGCAGCTCCTATCAGGATGTCGGCGCATCGGGCGGTCTTGCTGGTCTTGTTTTACCTGTCGAAATGTCTTGTAACCGGGATTCCGAGCCTGATCGGGTCTTCCCGCTAGAAGGAATATCCTTCATTAACTGTGAGAGCTAGTGATGGGCTAAGTTGGGACACCCCTGCAGGGATTTGAACTTTTGAAAGCTGTGCCCGCGGTTATGGGCAGATGGGAATTTGTTAATGTCCGGTTGTAGAAAACCTGAAGTTGACCTTAATTAAAATACATCAACCGTGTGTGTAACCGTGATGGTCTCTTCTCGGCGGAGTCCGGGAAGTGAACACGGTGTTGGAGTTATGCTTGACGTAGGTTGTTCTAGGATCACTTCTTGATCATAGATTTCTCGCACGTGCTTTGCCTTCTCTTCTCGCTCTCATTTGCGCATGTTAGCCACCAAATATGCTAGTCGCTTGCTGCAGCTCCACCTAATACCTTTTCCCCTTCCTATAAGCTTAAATAGTCTTGATCACGAGGGTGTGAGATTGCTGAGTCCCCGTGACTCACAGATACTTCGAAAAACAGTTTGCAGGTGCCGATGTTACTGAGCAGGTGACGCAACCAAGCTCAAGGAGGAGCTCGATGAAGATCTTGTCCTTTGTGTTGTTTCGTTCTAGTCGATCATTTGTGGAGCCCAGTTGGGGGCGATCGGGGATCTGTGTAGCATTTGGGCTAGTCTTCTTTTATTTTGGTTTTGTAGTCGGACCTTGTATGTATTTGGTTGATGTAATGCTTTATTCATGTAATTGTGTGAAGTGGCGATTGTAAGCCAACTATGTAACTCTTTCCCTTATGTATTACATGGATTGTGTGAAGATTAACTCACTTGCGACATTGCTTTCAATGCGGTTATGCCTCTAAGTCGTGCTTCGACACGTGGGAGATATAGCTGCATCGAGGGCGTTACATGCTAGCTACTTCCCACTTGGCTAGGTCAACCTCGGTTGGGGTGGATGGGGAATGCATTTATAGCTCAGGATCCCTTTCGTGCCGACACGAGGGGGGGCAAGCCATAGCGTGCGCTTTGTGAGATAGGTGCCACATCGAAGTTGCATTTGGCATTTTAAAATAAACCCACCCCTTTCATACATAAATTTGGTCCACATGCAAGTGTGTTCGCGTTATCACCCTCTCCCATGTCATTTTTCGCCAAATTTATGAACATTAGACAAGTCGGATGACGCAACAGACACGGTTTCACTCAAACTAACCGTGTGCCATGCTGGTGCCCCTGTCACACACACATCCGCACAGTACATTGGGCTCCACGAGGCTTCCCCTCTCAAAAATATCTACCCGCCTGCAGCTTTTTCTGTTTGATAGCACACGATTATTTTGTTTCGACCGTGTGGGATGTTTCTTGTTCCCAATCCCGCATGCATCCCTAGAAAATATTTTCCCGCCTCGAGGGTTTTTCTGTTTCATAACACACGGTTGTTATCTCCGGACCGTGTGCGATGTTTCTTGTTCCCAATCCTGCCTGCATCCCTCGAAAATATCTACCCGGCTCGAGGGTTTTTCTGTTTCATAACACACGATTGTTATCTCCGGACTGTGTGCGATGCACCATCATCAAAATTTTCAATAGCCGCAGCATTTCACTCCTGAGTTTGACTCCGACGTAGTAAAATTTCCAGTACCCGCGTCATTTCCCCAAACAACCCCTGCCGCCCTCCACACACACACACACACACACACACACACCAAGACCTCCTCTTGCGTGCACGCACACACACACACCCCTCCCGCGCTCGAAAACCTAGCAAGGTCCCCGCTGCCGCCGCCACGAGGCCTCCCTTGTTAACATCTGCCAGTTTGCCCGTGAAGCTTACCCGCCGATCTCCATACCTTGGCCGCCCTGAGTTTCTTAGATGATGCCTGCGAAACTCCCCACAGATCCCCATCCACATCCCCCACTCCAGAGCGTCGGAGCCTAAGGCCGGATGCACTTCCTATGGAGCTCGAGGAGCGACTGGCCCAAAAGAGGTGTACCGCAGTCTCTTCGCCCGATGTCACCGAGGAAGATGACGACCATTACTTGCGGTAGGCACTCAAGCAGCGGACTAGAGTATGCGGGCATGTCTCTGCTGCCGGCTATGACATCGAGGTCATCAACAGCGACAGCCTAAGGCGGGATATGTCACAGGTTAAGTGGCCCACCCCCAACCCCTTGGGTTCAACCGCCGCCGATCTCATCCATGGCCCCACCGCTGACCTCCTCTGGCTCGCTGTCAACAATTTGCCATCCTACATCACCATCAAGCCTGTTTTGTCATTTCTGAAGGACACGTTCTGCGAAGCTGGCTTGGGATCCACAACTTCGAAGTCAGACCACATCAACGGAGACCACGAGGAGGGTACTCTCTCTAGCTCTTCCAAGGGGAAAGAGCCCATCTGCTCTTCCAAGGGGAAAGCGCCCGTCTGCAGCATCAGGGACGACACCTTACTGTCGTGCTCTTCCAAGGGGAAGGAGCCCCTCTACGACAACATGTAGTGCATCCAGGGTCCGTGCTCTTCCCATGAGAACGAGCCCATCTGTGACAAGTGAGGAAACCCATGATTTTTTTGCCATGCCTCTTCACAGGGGGAAAACCATGATTTGTTTTGTCGAGTCCCTTTTGTAGTGTAGTGAGAATATGTCCGGTTTTAATTGCGATATCTGGTTGTTTGAAGTATGCCTTGTTTATTTCAGTTGTTCACAATGTGATGCTCTGTATGTGCAATTATTTACTGTGTAGTACATTTCATCAATCCAGCTTTAAACATACCGATAGGAATGCATATATTTGCTTGTTGTTAAGCCTGTTATAGCTAGCATATGCCTCTTCTAAAGTTTTTTGATTGTTTGGTTGTTTGTAGTTAGCATATGTCTAGTTTCAAATGCTATCTTTGGTTGTTCAAAGTATGCCTTGTTTATTCCAGTTGTTCATAATTGATGTTCTATATGTGCAAGTATGAACTGTGCAGTTCAATTTAATCACTACCAGTTTCAACAATACCACTATGAATGACTACATTTTGGTTGCTGCATCTTGTAGTTAACATGCCTTTCCATTTTTATTTAACAATAACCAGTATACTTAGACCGACACAATACCAATTTCAATGACTATGTTTGCTTGTTGTCAAATGTTAGGCCTGTTACAGTTAACACACCTTTCCACTTGTTTTGCTTTACTAGCATGCTTAAACCTGCACACTAAAGCTATCTTTTGGAGATTATTCTATCTGCCATGGATAATTTTGGTTGATGTTTAGCCTGTTGTGCTTAACATGCTTCTCGATGTTCCTACATAGGACAATTTTGGGAACGACTACTGTGTTCCATCGAGGTTAGTTTCATCCCATGGCTTATATATGCTCACTGTTCAGGATATCGGTAGCTAGTACCATATAGGCCGGGGCTGACAATGCACTAATCGTTGAATCAGACTTTTAACTGGATATATCAGCAACCCATTTATCGTTACATTAACTAGGGTAATATGTAATATATCTGAGGCTACATAGCAACATGCACTATACTTAATGTCTAAATATGCAATCCTAGGCTACATGGAAACAAGTAAGAGTGTTACATTAATGTTGTGATGATGTCTAGATATATGTAGAAGAGCAACAGTAGTAACAACAACAACAACAACAACAACAACAACAACAACAACAACAACAACAAAAACAACAACACAGCCATGTTTGGATACTCAACTTAGCTAGAGGTTAGATTTAGTTTCCAGCTGATGACTAACCCTGAACTAACTCCATCCAAACAGTTGTTTGGATGGCAGAGTTAGATTGACAATAAATGCACTAGGAGAACTAGCTCCAATTAGCATCTCTTGGGTTGGATAGTTTTCTTTCGGTGGGTTATAGATGCAACTAGCTCACTCCAGACCTCATGTTTAGATATACTTTAGGGCTATTTGAGGCCGAACTAGCTCAAACTAACTATAACCCATGGATACAACACTAGTTAATCAACCGATAATTTGTAAGAATGCACTAAACTCCTTCCGGCCCTTAATGTAAGATGTTAATTCATCTAATATGTGAGTATATTTGATGTTTTAAGATATTATAAAAGAGTGTTGTTCTACATCATTGTGCAATTGATGTTTAGATTCTAATATTAACTTGGTGCTTTGAGGTACATATGTCATTGGTAAAGATCCGCGCTTCGACCCTTTTTGCGTATGGGGCAATGAGATTTCGATGAACCAGCATCAAGTGAGGAAGTTGATAAAGATTGTAAGTAAAATGGGTCCAAAGATGGCAATTAAACTATTTGTTTACACTTTATCCAAGACAACAACGAACTGCAGGATGGTAAGTAAGAACTCTGCAGCCTTCTATTTACTGCCCATAATTAGTTGTGTTAGATGACAATGTCTGAAACTTTTTCCTTTGCGGTGGTTGCCAAAGCAGTTTACTCAAGATTACCTCCCAAGCTACATGATTGGTGAGCATTAAAAGGTTAAAGTATTTCTACCAGAACACGATGATTATCTAGATGTTTTCATGAAGACCGTGAAGGATGGGCGGTCGGCCATCACAAGGGGTTGGACTAGAGTCGTGCGTGCCTTCTGCATGGAGGAGGGCACAATATAGGCATTCCGCTTCACCTTGTTCAGCAACCAGAATGTATTTTGCCTCTTTCTTTACCGTCTTTAATAGTACAAGTATACACCGTGGTTCATCATTCTTTATTTGGTTCATATGTAATTCCTAAACATATGTTCCTATGAATCGAATAATGCATTGATTGTGTGAACCTAATGGATACGAATAAAGTTGTAGCATACATTCAAATTCAAATTCAAACCCGGTACAATTTGAAAAAGCAACAATTAAATTATGGTGAAATTGCTCCCTAGGTCGTTACGACACACATGGTTGGTAAAACACAAATGTTTGCGATATACACCATAATTCGAGACGGTTAACAGAGAGGAAATGTGTGCAAGCATGCACACACTTGTCGTTTGCAAAGCATGTGCGATGTTAGACAATATCACAAATGGTGCAGGAAAACTAAACGTTTGTGTTACTTTCCTTATCATAGACGATTCGCAACCATGAACTGTTTCTGATGAAGTATGCATCGTAAACATTGCACCACAGAATAGCATGTGCGATAGTTTTCATGTACGACGATGTTATGATGGTCCGACGTTTTGTAATCCTGTCCGACACTCGTACAACGATTAGTGAATCTTCTTAATAGTGAACTGTTTGTGATGGGCCACGCATCATACACATTCTATAATAGTGAACCGTTTGTGATGGGCCGCACATCGTAAATGTAGCACCACAGAATACCGACTGCGATGGCAATGCAAGCAGAAATGAGTAGGAGTACTATAGGGTCCCTATCCCTGACGGTTTCTGGGTCGTGTGGGAAGGACCCCCCTATTGCCATCACTCACTAGGCGACGGTTCCAAATGCCGTCACAGAAAGGGGTTAAAATCGTTTGTATAGCACCGACACATACCAGTGAATGGGCATCATTTTGCCTAAGTTAAAGTTTTCATTCCGAAAATAGTCTCGATGTGTGATCGAGAGAAGACCAAATCATGTTGCAGTGGATGTTCCTCCATCATGTGTGGTTCATTCTCATGGTTCCAGCTATTAGTGAAATCACTTACGTTTGCAAGAGGAATTGTAGAATTCACAAACAATTTTGTCTTTCACTCTGTACTGAATGTTGGCCAAGAGAAAGCATCCATGTTAGTAGGAAGAACATATGTTTTTTATAGATGACGCGATATGTTGCTTTTGGAGCAACATATTTCTATATGATCTGTGAATCATTGAGATGCATTAACATGTTGATCTTATGTATGGGAATCATACTAGTTGGTTGTGAATTTGGGCTACAAATGTGAACATATTACAATGCCAGGACTGTGAGTCTCGTATGAACATTTCGAACGGAACGGCTGTTACTACTGTGCACAACATGATCCTTATTTTTGTGTTCTCAGTGTTTACAAGTTACGAACAGTTCCTTGTTTCTATTTGCTCAGTGTTTACAAGTTACTGATCGATCACTAGCTAGCCTACTAATGCGCTCATGACAGTTTTAGTTGTGACACAAGATCTGAAGTGGCAGTTTCTTGAATAAAAATGCCTACCTCTGAAGAAACTGACATGATGTTCTGAAGAAAATGCTACACGAATCTAAAGAAACTGCCAGCAAAAACGTTCGCAAATGCCTTATCTCCCAGTGAATGTTCATCCACCATTGCGATCCTACCCATACAATATCCGACCTACTCGATCCTACGCGAATAACCAGTCGACCACGCACGTACCTCACCTGGATGAATCGAGCGCACACGTTTGACCATCATGTCGACGTGTGATCCAGCACAGATGGGACGCACCATTGACGGGATGAGACGACATAGTCATAATTTCATTTTTCTAGTTTTCCAAGGCAAGCTAGTGTGCTAAGCCATGCATTCTTATGCATTGAATTCCGATGACCGTGATGACCGTCGTGTTTCCTGTGACACATTGGTTCACCTACCTTCCGCCTATAATTACTGGTTCCCGGCGTTCTCCGGTGGCACCATCACCCAACTCGCCCTATATATCCTCATAAGCACCCACCATCCCGACGTCGCTCGCCACTTATCCTTGCTCTCACCACGTCCATCAAGGCCCCACCCATCCGCTATAGGCGACGCTGGATGCGGTCACCGCCGGAACTAGTGTTCGGTTTTTCACCGGAAGGCAGATGGAGGGAGGAGGCATCTATCGGTCTTTAGATGGCAATACGGAGTATGAGGACTTGTTCGATGTGACGCCCCAAGACCGATGCGCTAGGTGTCTTCCAGTTATTCGTTGTTGTTGCCTTGTCATTTGCTTGCGTGTTGCATTTCACCATGTCATCATGTGCATTGCATCTTCATGTTTTCAAAACTTGCATTCGTCTAGGTCTCCCTGTTCTCTCTGTTGTCCGTTCTGAGCCCAACCACACTTGCACGCGCCCGCGGCATGTCCGAAATATTATTTTATAAGTGGCCGGAAAATGTTATCAGAATGGAATGAAAGTTGGCATGTGGTGTTGTTATAGTGTAGATAGGCCGCCTGCCAAGTTTCATCACATTCGAAGTCCTTTGACGCCCCAACAGATAACTATAGCGACAATATAGTCGGTCAAATCATCGGATGTTTTCGGTCTCCGGAAACGGCTGCCAGGTCTCTCTCTCTCTTCTCTCCCACAACCCTCAGCCTTCTACATAGTCACAACTAGCCCACGTAGGCCTACCTATTCCCCCTGTTGATCGGATCCATCAGTCGCGATCGGTGGCACCGAAAACCCCTCTTGACCCCCCTTGCCTCCGTGGCCTTTTGTTAGACCCCCTCGCATGTGTCCGAAACTTCCCCGAACCCGAACCGAACTATCGTTACTGTTGGGTCCGGATCATCCCCAAACGTCTATAAAACATCTCCTTTTTCTTATTTGGGCTACCTAACCTTTTTTCCCCGTGCGTCCGATTACGATAGGAGGGACCTAACCTCCCTAAACTATTTTCATCTACTATAAATATTAGGTCCAACCGTAGATCCTAGGGGTCTTGTCCCATCCTCCCAGCCAGCCAACCAGCACAAGCCACTCCTCGCCATCGATCCAACCAGCAGCCAACCTCCACCTTCTGAATTCGCCCGTGCACATAAGAGCCCGAGCTCCCAGCCGAGGAGACCGCGTCCCAACTCGTTGTCATTTGCCTCCAGCGGTTGTGCCGGCGAGCTCTGCTGCCGGACCACCAGATCTCCTCCCCCGCACCTCATTCTCCCCTTCCTCTCTCTGCCTTATTTTCTTCCCTATTCTCAGACCTCTCTCCCTGTCTTGTTTTGGACAAGATACCAAAGGCGGCGTCATGGCCTGAGCTCGGCCTCGAGGTCCTGTCGCCCTCTTCTGCAGCTGCTGCTCTGTGCCTTGCCCGCTGGTAGCCAGCACGCCTCGCCGGAGCAGGAGCGTTCCGCCGCGGCATGAAGCTCGATGTCTGCCGCCGGTTATGAACGTTGCCGGAGAACACGCCAATTCCGCCGCCGTCGTTCTTCTTCATGAGGACAAGGACAAGCCCCTGCCTCCTCTACCCACGCCTGCATCCACTCGTCGCCGCTCCGCCCGCATGCCACCTCGCTGGAGAAGGCCACCGCGCCCTTGTTCCTCTATCGTGGTCCACGCCATCCTCGGCGAGCAAGCCGCCAGCAGCGCCGTGGCCATCCTCGTCCATGCGCTCGAGTCCTCGAGCGAGGACCTCGCTGCGTCCCTAGCCTCCTCCGAGCGAGGACCTCATAGGAAGAAAATGAGCCACTTTAGTGAGCTTGTCGATGACAACAAAGATAGCATCATTGCCACGCTTGGACTTGGGAAATCCAGTCACGAAGTACATCTCAATATAGTCAAACTTCCATTCTGGAATGGCAAGAGGTTGGAGGAGACCAGCTGGTCGTTGGTGTTCTGCTTTCACTCTTCTGCAGACATTACATTCATTCACGAACTGAGCAATCTCGCGCTTCATTCGAGTCCACCAATAGGACTGCTTGAGGTCATGGTACATCTTTGTACTCCCAGGATGAATAGACAGGAGTGAATTGTGAGCTCCGTTCATAATGACTTTACGAAGGTCACCCTTAGGAACAAAAATTCGATCCTCGAAGAAAAGAGTATGTTTGTCATCAAGGCGATAGCACTTGTACTTGGGTTGGCTCTTGGCAATCCCAATCTTCACCTTCTTCACCATGGCATCAAGAAGTTGAGCCTCACGAATCTGATCTTCCAAAGTAGGAGAGACTTGGAGGTTGGCAAGGAATCCTTGAGGAACAACTTGGAGATTAAGTTTGCGGAAAGCTTCACAAAGCTCCAGTTGGTAGGGCTTGAGAATCAAACTGTTGGAGTAAGCCTTCCTTCTCAAAGTGTTAGCAATGACATTGGCCTTGCTTGGATTGTATTCAATACTCGGATTATACTCTGGAATCATTTCGACCCAACGAGTCTGCCTGAGGTTGAGGTTGGGCTGAGTGAAGATGTACTTGAGACTCTTATGATCAGTGAAGATGTCCACTTTTCTTCCCAACAAGAGATGTCTCCATGTTAAAAGAGCATGGACAACTTCCGCCAACTCAAGGTCATGAGTGGGGTAGTACTTTTCGTTGGGCTTCAATTGACGAGAGGTATAGGCCACAACTTTCTTCTCTTGCATTAACACAACACTGAGACCTTGAAGGGAAGCATCACAGAAAACCTCGAATGGTTTGGATTCATCAGGAGGAGTCAGAACTGGAGCTATGACTAACTTATCTTTGAGGGTGTTGAAAGCGATGTCACATTCAGGCGTCCAGACATACTTGACATGCTTATGGAGAAGGTTGGAAAGAGGCTTCGCGATCTTAGAGAAATTCTCAACTAACCTTCGACAATAGCTTGCGAGCCCAAGGAAGCTGCAGAGTTTCTTTACATTCTGAGGCGGTTCCCAATTCACAATTGTAGACACCTTCTCAGGATTAACAGCTATGCCCTTGGCGGAGATGATATGCCAAAGGTAGAGAACCTCATCGAGCCAAAACTCGCACTTTGAAAACTTCCCATAGAACTGATGTTCTCTGAGTTTGTCCAACACCAATCTCAAGTGCTTGGCATGATCCTCCTTGTTCTTGGAAAAGACCAAAATGTCATCGAGATAGACCAAGACGAAGTCATTTGTGTAGGGGCTGAAGACGAAGTTCATCATGCGAGAGAATGTTGGAGGAGCATTGACAAGGCTGAAAGACATGACAGTGTATTGAAAAGAACCATAGCTTGTTCTGAATGCTGTCTTGGGGATGTCTTGTTCAAAAAAGCGAATCTGATGATAGCCCATACGGAGGTCAAGCTTGGAGAATACTTGAGCACCTTTGAGTTGTTCGAAAAGCTCATTGATGTTGGGAAGTGGGTACTTGTTCTTTATGGTCTTCTTGTTCAATGGACAATAGTCGACACAAAGTTGGTCTGTGCCATCCTTCTTCTTGACAAAAAGAACACCACAACCCCATGGAGAAGAACTTGGTCGGATGAGACCCATACGCTCTTGAATATCGAGTTGTTTCTTCAGCTCCTTCAACTCTGCTGCTCCAAGCTTGTAAGGACGTTTGCAAACAGGTTCCATGCCAGGCTCAAGATCGATGACGAATTCAACTGGCCGATGAGGAGGCATTCCTGGAAGCTCTTATGGAAAGATGTCTTGATATTCACAAACGACTGGAATCTGAGAGATGGCATTCAACTCGCCCTTCTCATTGAGAGAAAACAGTCGAATGGTATCATCACAAGCGGTAAAGACAATCACATCCTCAGATGAGTGTTTCAGTTGAATCTGCCTGGCAGCACAATCAATCTGGTCCTTGTGCTTAGGAAGTCAGTCCATGCCGAGAATTAGATCAATATCCGAGTCACCAAGGACCATTGGAGAAGATAGAAACTTATAGTCACCCATCTTGATAGAAACCTCCGGAACCATGTAGCTTGCGTGCAAGCATTTACCCGGTGAGACAACTGCTAACGGACTAGGCAAATCTTGGAAAACCCACTCATGCTTAGATGCAAATGGTCTTGAGATGAAACAATGTGATGCACCAGTATCAAAAAGAACTTTAGCAGGAATATCGTAAACAGGAAGGTTACCCATGATCACTTCTGAAGAGTCCTCTGCCTGAGCTGCGTTCATCATGTTGACCTTTGCAAACTTGGGGTTATGCTTGACCACTGCATTGCTAGCAGATCTCATGGGAGGAGGAGGCGGAAGACGCCTCTGGTTGAAGCATTTGTTTGCATAGTGACCCTTCTGCTGACACTTGTTGCACATGACCTCTGAGAGCGGCCGGTGATATGGAGCACTTGACCTTGGAGCATGAGATGAAGCCTTGTTCTGAAAGCCTGGGTTCGGTGGGTGGGAAGATCCATTGCCACGTTTTCTCTTCTGGTGATAAGGCTGACAGAACAGAGGAGGAGGACGCAACCAATACTTTTGTTGCTTAGCTGCCACTAGAGTTGAAGAAGAAGAAGGAGTTGCTTCCCTGACTCTCTTCTTGGAAGCATCGCACTTGAGCTGAGTAGCCTCTTGCTTTAGTGCCATATTGTAGAACTCATCATACTTTTTTGGCTCAAAAAGCACAAGAGCTAGTTGCAGATCTTCTCTGAGGCCACCTCTAAACTGATAAATCATGCTCTTCTCGTCAGGGACGTCTTGCTTGGCGAAACGAGCGAGCTTCTGGAACATGATGTTGTATTGGTAAACAGACAAGCTGCCTTGCTTCAAATTGCAAAACTCCTCACGCTTACTCTCAACAACACTCTGAGGAATGTGGTGAGCTCTGAAGTCTTGGCGGAAATCATCCCAGGTAATCACACAACCTCCTCTGGAATCTTTGCATTGCTGATACCACTCAGCAGCTTGGTCTTTGAGTTGGAACGAAGCAAACTTGACAAAGTCCTCAGGCCTAATGTTGCTGCACTCAAAATGTTTGCAGATATCCACGAGCCAATCATCAGTGTCTGTGGCCTCGACACAGTTATTGAAGGTCTTTGTCTGGTTTGCGAGGAACTGGTTGAGGGTAGCAAGCTGAGTTTGATTGTTGCCATGGCCTTGATTTCCTTGGTTGCGCTCTTGCAAGAGTTGCATAATCAGCTGCGTGTTGGAGTTGGTAGCGGCCATCACAGCTTGCCATGCCTCTGGAGGTGGAGATGGTGGCGGTGGTTACGGATTCTGGCGCGTTGGAGGAGCCATCCTGAAGAGGGTGACATCCGTTAGCATCTTGAAATACATATATTCAAGCTGAATCAAATGGATCGAAATGGCAACATATAGCCTTAACAATCGAACAAGAATGAACGAATGAATTCCAAATTAAATGATCACACTTCCATAAATTGAGAAGCCACTTAGATAGAGGTAGATGAATAAAAACAACAAGGTACGAATATGAACAAATACTTGATAAGGATTACCCAATCACAAACCAAATATCTGCGGAAGAAATTCTAGAGCTACATGAATTCCCACCTATGAAACTCCCGAAATTTTCCGATTATGCAATCAGGTGTTGGGGATACAGGGGAAGCATAATATCTCACCCAGAACTAGCAAATCCGACATCCAGCTGTATCCATCCTTCAACACATAACCAACAAACCTTCGGAAATCATTTACCTCAACCTTCGAAAAAGCATCCGTTATACGAGTTATGGCAATACTCCCGAACTCCCACCCCAATACTGGGTTGCGTCGAGGTTATCTCACTAACAACTGCATAAAAGAGATTTTCGATGTCGGCGAAACTCAGGTATTCCAGAACTGCAACGATAAAATTGTGATGACAACACCTCGGAACTCAACTCCCCGGGACACTGCCACACCCCCCTAAATGTCAGGAGGCACCAAGAACAATGTTCTCGACACAAAACCATCGGAACGATTCCAAGATACCCGCGTGATCCTAAAAAAATAGTGAAATTTGAGAAGAGAAGAGTCAAAACTCTACGTTAGGATGCCTCACCAAAGCGACGAAGGGACTGAGGAATAAAAAGAATCTTACTCTCCGATATATATAATCCTATAAGACTCAAAACATTTTTCTAGACTCAACAACGCCAGCGATTCGATCAAGCAGGCGGCTCCTAAGTCGGGGAAGGTTCTGATTACCAACTTGTAACACCCACAATGCGGCTATATCTCCCACATGTCGGAGCATGACTTAGAGGCATAACCGCATTGAAGGCATGTCGCAAGCGGGGTAATCTTTACACATCCCATGTACTGAATAAGAAAGAGGTACAGAGTTGGCTTACAATCGCCACTTCACACAATACATAAATATAGCATTACATCATCCAGATACAATCAAGGTCCGACTACGGAACCAAAATAAAGACAACCTCAAATGCATAAGATCCCTGATCGCCCCAACTGGGCTCCACTACTGATCGTCTGGAAAGGAAACATAGTAATGTCCTGATTCCTCATCGAACTCCCACTTGAGTTCAGTCGCATCGCATGGAATGGTATCATTAGCACCTGCATCTTGTTTTGGAAGTAATCTGTGAGTCACGGGGACTCAGCAATCCCACACCCTCGCGATCAAGACTATTTAAGCTTATGGGTAGGTAAAAGGTATGTGAGGTGGAGCTGCAGCATGCACGAGCATATATGGTGGATAACTTATGCAAATGAGAGCGAGAAGAGAAGGCAAAGCACGTTCGAGAATCTATGATCAAGAAGTGATCCTAGAAATACTTACGTCCAAGCATGACACGAGACCATGTTCTCTTCCCGGACTCCGCTGAAAAGAGACCATCACAGCTACACACGCGGGGTATCCATTTTTAATTAAGTTAAGTGACAAGTTTTCTATAACCGGACATTAACAAATTCCCATCTGCCCATAACCGCGGGCAGGACTTTCGAAAGTTCAAATCCCTGCAGGGGTGTCCCAACTTAGCCCATCACAAGCTCTCACAGTCAACGAAGGATATTCCTTCTCCCAGGACGGCCCGATCAGACTCAGAATCCCGGTTACAAGACGTCTCGACAATGGTAAAACAAGACCAGCAAAGCCACACGAATGTTCCAACAAATCCCGATAGGAGCTGCACATATCTCGTTCTCAGGGCACACCAGATTGTCCAAACTTCTGGTAGGCCAGCCTAGAGTTGCCCCTGGTGGCCACTGACGGCTGACAAGTTGGACCAACACTCAGTGGAGCACTAGCCCCGGGGTTTAAAATAAAGATGACCCTTGAGTCCGCGAAACCCAAGGGAAAAATACTAGGTGGCAAAAGGTAAAACCAAGGTTGGGCCTTGCTGGAGGAGTTTTATTCAAGGCGAACTATCAAGGGGTTCCCATTATAACCCAACCGCGTAAGGAACGCAAAATCAAGGAACATAACACCGGTATGACGGAAACTAGGGCGGCAAGAGTGGAACAAGACACTAGGCATAAGGCTGAGCCTTCCACCCTTTACCAAGTATATAGATGCATTCAAGTAAACAAGTTATCATAATGATATCCCAACAATAATCATGTTCCAACAAGGAACAAACTCCAATCTTCACCTGCAACTAGCAACGCTATAAAAGGGGCTGAGCAAAGCGGTAACATAGCCAAACAACGGTTTGCTAGGACAAGGTGGGTTAGAGGCTTGATCCTCGATTTCGAGGGTATGGTCATCTTGGCAGGAAAGTTCTCCGAGTTGACGTAAGCTTGATCCTCGTAAGCATACTCAACGGGTTCCTCGATCACGTACTCGTCTCCCAGCTCTACCCAAAGAAAGAACACAAGCAAAGGGAACCACAATCAACCACGGTGCAATGTGCAAGCAACATGATGCAAAACATGACATGATATGCGGGATGTAATATGCAATGCATATGCGTGCTCCGGAAGGAAAATATTGAACCATTCCTCAACTTGGTAAACCAAGCGTGCCTCTGGAAAGATGAGTTGATTTTGGTCGAAATCGATATAAAGATCACCCGAATCGGATGCACGGTTTGCAAATGGCAAGCAAAACAAAAATGACACTATTCTGCGATTAATAGCACGATGCCATCTAAAATGCATCAATAAAGTACATGGCAGTGATCCACTCAAGATGCTTGACAAAAGATGAACACTGAGCTACGGCTAATTCATACAAAAGCAGGTTCAAACAAGCATGGCAAAAGTGCAAAAGATATCAGGTTCACAGACTTGGTAAAAATAACATGTCAGGATTTAACATCAAGAAGCAATGTTTAGAGCAAGATAACAACATGCTACAGGAACATATCATGGCAAAGAAAGGCATGGCATGAAACTACTCAAATCAAATAACAAAATCCCCTACTGACCATAAGCCAAAAAGGATCATAAAATATGATGGCACCCATGTAAACATAGCAAGTTTCGTTAATAGATTCAGACTTAGCAGAAAACTGGACATGGCAAAAACAGAGTTACGTAGGCATGTTTGCGAGCTCGATGCACTCACCACAAGGCATTGCAAGACAAACTAAGAATACACACAGCAATAAGACATGCTCAAGTAGCTAACCACGGCAAGAACAATCTCATAGCATGCATGGATCAACTACAACAACCTCGGCAAAATTGATTAACTCGTAAACAATCTGCCAGGAACATTTTATAGCAAAAGTAGAGAAAGATTGAGTCATGCTAGGGTACTCCATAATTGCAAACAAAGACATGGATGGATATAACATAAGAATATCTCAAAATCATCCTTACTGAACATGCTCAGAAGAGGCATGGATCACTCTGTAGCAACATGAATACATGGCATAAAAATAACATCAGGGAAATGACTTTGAAGAATTCTAAGTCCCTGAAATCCGCAACATCACGAGAGCTACTTTGCATGCTTGTGCTAGTCACCACATTGATCACAAAAATACATGGCATACACCCCTGTAAAGATGGCATGCCATAATCCAAAAGACATGTAGGGGTCAAGTTCATAGAAGGCACACATTAAACATGGCAAAAATGACAAATGTCCATAATCTGATAAGAAACAGAAGCACACATTACATAGCACTCTTGCAACAGCATTTAGGGCATCAAGATGGACTCAAACAAGCATGATTCAATGGAATGAAATGAAAAGCACATCCAGACGAACAATTTGATATATCACACATGCAAAACGGAACTACAGATGCAGAGATATGGCATGATGAACATGGGCTAAAAATTATGGCAAAAAAGGACTTAGACGAAATCAACCTCCGAATTCCAAATCTAGGGTTTGCACGCGGATCGAGGATGAATGGAGAAGCCAGCCAGAGTTGATGCTGCAGTGGTCGGAGATGGTGGACTTGCCGGATTCGAGGAGAAGGGATTCGCCGGAGTCACCGGAACTGCAGGGAGGAGGTGGCAGCCGCGACGGGGTCCTGCGGAGGAGACGCGGCTACGGGAGGCGCGAGGCGAGGCGGCGAAGCCGGTGGTGTCGGCGTTGACCGACGAGGTGGCGAGGTCACCGGTGAGGAAAATCTGGCACCATGGCGGGGAGCTCGGCTTGGGGAGGCGCGGCGTTGACCTGCGGCGGCGGCTGGCGGGCGCGGGCGGCACGGAGGAGCGGGCCTGCGGGGCCGGCGTCGGGCCTAGCGGGCCGCGGCGCGAAGGAGAGGCGGTGGGACACGTGGCAACGGGCGGTTGGCTGAGGGGGTGGTGGACGCGTCTGGCCTGGGGTGGACGTGTCCGGCGGCGTGGAGGAGCGGGCTAGGCTTTGTACTGCGCGAAAAATCCGGGGGGAGACACATATTTATAGGTAGAGGGAGCTAGGAGAGTCCAACTGAGGGCCGGTTTTCAGCCACGCGATCGTGATCGAACGGCCGAGAGGATGGAGGGGGTCTAGCTGGGTTTTGGACCACTTTGGAGGGGTGTTGGGCTGCAACACACACGAGGCCTTTACGGTTCCTCGGTTAACCGTTGGAGTATCAAACGAAGTCCAAATGGCACGAAAATTGATAGGTGGTCTACCGGTAGTGAACCAAGGCTGCTTGGCAAGTCTCGGTCCAATCCGAGAACGTTTAACACCCGCACACGAAAAGAGGCAAAAGAAGACGTCGTAGGATGTAGGAGTGCCGGAATGCAAAACAAACAACTGGGAAAATTCTCGGATGCATGAGACGAACACGTATGCAAATGCGGTGCACATGATGACATGACATGGACAAAGAGCAAAACAAATACAAAACCCAACCACGAGGAATATCATAACTTAGTGCCAAAAATGGCAAGAGTTGGAATACAAATATGGCAAGTTACATACGGGTCGTTACACCCTTAAAGTCATCTCCCTGTCCCTCTTGTCCCAGGTAATGCGGTGGGAAGAGAAGATGGCCAGAGATGCATCGACACAACGGCACTCCGATCCCGTCAGGGCCTGCCCAACACAGCCTGACAAGATTGGGAGTGGCGAGGCTATGAAGGAGGAAGACGGGAGCAGAACCTTAGCGTCCCCCTGGTCAGCGCTTCCAGGACCAGCCAAAAGGCTCCACCACAGGCACCGATAGAGAAGGACGCCAGGGCCCAGCTGAAGGATCACTGGAGGAAGCGGAAGCACTGGAGAGGCGAGGCCTTCCCCGGACACCGATAATACAATGATGACGGCGCCATGGAAAGGAGGGGACGGACGAACAGACGGGCTGCAGGTCGCCAGAACGAGACGAACGCGTCGGTGCAATCGTACTCCGACTGAACGGCCTACCTCTCGCCTTCTCCGTCTTCCCTGGCTTGATCTCCATCAACACCATCCAAGGGAAACACCATCGCGGTCAGGCACCTTCCCTAGAAAGACGGCCAAGATGACCAAGGGGCTCACGGCACGCTGCTCCCCACCTTGACGGGCAGGAAGGCACACCTCCCGTCGACATCAGCCCCAAGTCCTCCGGGAGGGGTAGTGCTGGGATTACCAATGATCCCTAGCCCTGCCTCCTGGGCTAGCCCCAAAGACACCGAAAACCTAGTCGTTGGGACCACGAGCAGCGGAGGCTCACGGCCAAATGCCTTGCCACCCGATGCGCAACCGACCATGACGGGAGAAGCAAGCTTTTTCCCACAATAGGAAAAGTTTGATATCTCCCATGACACGGGCGGTTTGTGTGCCGCGTCTTCTCCAGGCTTGGTCCAGGCTCACTCCCCAAACATCAGCACAAGCGTTTGATGTCACCAACCTCATGCTGGACCCGTGGCCTAGCCCCAGGCTCTCCCCTTCGACATAACCAGCAGGGAGTAGAAGAAGGAGGGGAAGAAGCACAAAGATGAATGAATCTGGCCTCCCTGTGCCCCTCCCTTTATAGGTAGGCCGGGCAGGGGAGCCGCTCCCTCAACAAGCGACCACCGTCCTCCTCCGCCAATTCAAGAAAACTAGGCCCTCACCTTGATGCTCTCCCATGCCACGCGCCTCCGTTACCTACCCCATGCGATGCGTGCAACATACATGGCCAAGGATAAGGGCATGGTGGTAAGAATGAATTGGCAGTTTCTACCCCGTGCATTAAAGTCATTCACGGGCCATTACAAGGGCAACACCACCACTATTGGCTTTACACGACGCATGGAGAAACCGGAAACTTCCCCAGACTCAAGATTAATGAAGAATCAAAGAAGACCTGAAGAGACCAGGCTCTTCCGTGCCCCTGCCTGCGCACTTATTAGGACCTACCCCAATGATGTTCGGCAACACGTTCGGGGTAGGCCTAGGGGCTTCTATCGGTGCAAAAAACCCTGGGCCTGTTGCCCGAACTGTGCACAGGCACGGGGACGAGATAGTGGCACCAGGCCATACCAGAGTGCTAGAGACTAGGGTTTTCGAAGGACAAACATGCATATCGAGAAGACCAAGATCAAGCCACATAAGCAAGGTGCCACCAGTAGAAAATCCTCCCTTGCTTGGCAGGCGAGCTCGGCGAGGGAGGGGTTACCCCCGGAAGAGAACATCCAAGACGTCCTGGCAGCACCTACCGGGACTCACGGAGGAAAACCACCTCACCCAACTACTCCACCACAACCCACGTCGTCAATTGATGCGGGGTCAAGCCGCAAAGTGACTAAGTGGCAGCCATTCGCCACATGGAGGCCTATTTCTACAAGGGATACCTACAAGCGATAATTGTCCTGCGACGTGTCAAGTGATGATGTGATGTATTAGTGCACCGTGTCAGCCTACAGGGTTAGGTATGATAGCACTGTTTGCTATCTTATTAGTGCATAATGACAAACTTGCCATTGTGGTGACCCCTTAACCTATAAAAGGAGGGCCATGGCAACCGTAGAAAGGGTTAGAAGGTTGAATCCCCACTCATTCATACACGCGTAGCCACTGCTGCCCGAGGCAACCCTGCCGCGCAAGTGTACTATGCTCCACCACCATTCTTCCACCATCAATCCACCAAAGCTAGAGTTGGCTTTTACACCTCACAGCGGCCCAAACCTGGGTAAACCGCCTGTGTGATGTCTGCCATGCTGCCCCATGCTCTTCTGCTCTTCGTGCAACGTGACATCCCCCTGCCGAAACAGCAAGGGACCCTTGGTCCCATAGGTGGTCGTGGTTACGCACGACACACACACTTATGGTAGTTACTTCCTTCAGTTATGAAACCAAGGTATCAATCCAGTAGGAGAGCTAAGCAACACTATGTAAACGGTACCTGAACAGAAAGAACAAATACTTGCAACCTAACGCGTAAGAGGGGTTCTCAATCCCTCCACGGTAAAAAGATAGATAAATTTGTGGTAGATTGGATAAATAGATCTTGATAAAACATAAATAAAATAAGTCAAAAAAGTGCAGCAAGGTATTCTTGGGTTTTTGGAATAATAGAACTAAAAATAAAAGTGGCAAATAATAGATCGGAAAGCAAATATGATAAAGAATAACCTAGGGCCGTCACTCCAAAAAAAGACTCATCTGTGACATTTTTGGCCGAACGATTTTTTTCTGTCATGCTTATGACACTTCTATGACGATAATTGTGACAAAACCCGGTATCATCATAGATGTGGTGGGCTCCTACTTCTGTGACAAAAAGTCATGATAGAAAATAGCTTTTTGTCCTGGGCAGACCGGAGACGTAGCTGCATCACATTCTTTGGGCCGTCCATGACGGAAAAAACCGTGGTAGAAGCGAGGGCCAGGAAAATATCGAGGAGTTCCCGGTTACGGTGGGTGGTCGGGGGCCGAGTGATGTGCATTTCTCTCGTACGCGTATGCATGTGTGTGCGAGGCGTTGTGCTCTAACTGAACCCGAGGCGTTGGGCTCTAACTGAACCCGAGTGGTTGCACTAGCTACGTTACTTAACCCGAGTGATCGATCCTTGCTATTAACTGAAGCCGAGTGATTCCTTCGCTACTGATGCTAACTAAAGCCGATCGATGCTGCCTCTGGATGAATAGTGAGTGTTGTTGGGGGGGGGGGGGGGTTGGATGAACAGTTCCCGGTGGCGGGTTGGATGAACAGGACCCCGTGGTAGTAGAGGCCGTTGCCGCTGGATGAACAGGACCCCGATCGAGCCGATTGGGGGTGGATGAACATGACCCTATGGAGGGATGGATGAACAGGACCCCGTGGAGGTCTAGTTGAACAGTAGCCGGTGGAGGGCTGGATGAAAATTAGCTCGTGGAGGGGTGAGGTAGTCCTGGGCTAAGGGGTCCTTGGGCGTCCGGCCTGTTAGCCATGGGCCAGACTGATGGGCTGTGAAGATACGAAGACCGAAGACTGCACCCATGTCCGGATGGGACTCTCCATGGCGTGGAAGGCAAGCTTGGTGACCGGATATGTATATTCCTTTCTTTGTAACCGACCTTGTGCAACCCTAGATCCTCCCGGTGCTTATATAAACCGGAGGACTTAGTCCGAAAAGGACAGATATTCATTACCATAGCCATACCAGCTAGACCTCTAGGGTTTATCCATTACGATCTCGTGGTAGATCAACTTTTGTAATACTCATATTCATCAATACCAATCAAGGAGGACGTAGGGTATTAACTCCATAGGGAGGGCCCGAACCTGGGTAAACATCGTGTCCTCAGTCTCCGGTTACCATCGACCTTAGCCGCACAGTTCGGGACCCCCTACCTGAGATCCGTCGGTTTTGACACCGACATTGGTGCTTTCTTTGAGATTTCCATGGTGTCGTCCTGAAAAGGTTCGATGGCCCCTTCAATCGTCAACAATGACGCTGTCCAAGGAGAAACATTCCTCCTTGGACAGATTTTCATGTTCGGCTACTTCGCGCTGCCGGCCAATTCGTTTGGCCATCTGGAGCAGATTAATAGCTACGCCCCTGGCCACCATGTCAGATTTGGGAGCTTGGACTATGTCACGGACATCCGTGGAGATCTGATCATCACTGGATTCGAGACCGCGACGATCTCTCCTGGTCACCTCGATGAACATGGCCTAAATCTGTCATCGGACCATATTCAGGAGATAGCTCCTATAACCGCTCTGGCCTTAGATCCGGAGCATATGGCGCCATCTAAGGACTGGAGGTTCAACCCCACCATGGAGGCCACAGATTCCCCGACGTTAGAGCCGCACATGGACTTAAACTCGCACAATATTTTTGTCTTCGGAACCCCGAACTCATCTCCGGGTGTAAGTTCCGAACCATGTGAGTCCACGGATGCCGAACTTGATCGTTTATCAATATTTGAGTACAGTGCCGCAGACATCTTCCAGCACTCACCCTTGGGTGATGTGCTAAGCTCATTAAAGAACTTCTCCTTGGCGGGGGACTCACAGCCGAACTATATCCGGTTCGAACTAGAAGCTGATGACAGGGAATTTCGCTCCCCACCGGCTACCTACTTTATAGCCACTATCGAAGACTTAAACGGCATGCTCGATTACGGCACCGATGACATCGACCGTATGGACGACGATGCGGGAGAAGAAGAGGCCCAGGACCCGCCGTTCACCGGATGCTGGACGACCACTTCCTCGTACGATGTGTACATGGTGGATGCACCAAAGGAGAATAGCTGCTATGACAAAGAAGACCCAGTTGAGGATAAACCTCGTAAGATACGATCGAAACGCCGGCGTCAGCGGGGCCGCTCTAAGTCACGCCGCAGTAAAGATAGCAACAATGGCACAGGAAAAGATAACACTCCGGAAGGTGCTGAAGATAACATGCCGCAGCTACCGAACGGAATGAACGGGAAGATGGGCAGGTTAGCCCTGGTAGACAGGCCACGCACGAGGACTCGGATTACAGTAATTATCTTCCGCTCTCTGAGGATGAGGCGAGCCTCGGCGCCAAAGAATTCGTCGTGACTGCGGAACCTCTTGAGCAGGAGCTCTTCAAGAGCCAGCTAATAGCCATTGCAAGGAGCCTGAAAAAGAAGCAGTTGTAGCTTCAAGCTAACAAAGATCTTCTCAACTATAAATGGACCGACATCCTAGCAGCCGAAGAATACAGCCTCAAGCGCCCGGCCAAAAGCTATCCGAAGCACAAATTACTACCTTAGTTCGACAACGAGGCGCCGGAGCACATACCACCATCGCGCAATGTGGCTGACCGACCACCACGTGGATGGGGCAAAGCGGCAACTCAAGCCGAACACCAGCCCGCCCCGCCTCATCACAAAGGCAAAGGTAAATCAGCTCACGGTCATACATATGACCTTCAACATGACCTGAACTATAAAGCAGGATATACCTGATCGATTAACGGATCACGAGGACGTTCCTCGACACGTAATGATGGCTACCTATTCAGACGTGACAAACCTAGTCACACTCGAGCCGGCAATTGCAGACGGACTCCATCGGAGCTACATCACCACATGGCCCAATATAGAGGGGCCGCAAACCCACTTTGCTTCACTGATGAAGTAATGGATCACGAATTCTCCGAAGGGTTCAAACCCGTGAATATCGAATCATACGATGGGACAACTGATCCCGCAGTATGGATCGAGGATTTTATCCTCCACATCCACATGGCCCCGGGCGATTACCTCCACACAATCAAGTACCTCCCGCTCAAGCTTACAGGACCAGCTCGACACTGGTTAAACAGCCTACCTTAAAATTCTATTTGCAGCTAGGAGGACTTTGAAGAGGCCTTCCTCGACAACTTCCGAGGTACATATGTCCGGCCACCAGACGCTGATGACTTAAGCCACATAGTTCAACAGTCCGAGAAGTCAGCCAAGAAATTCTGGACTAGGTTCCTAACTAAAAAGAACTAGATCATCGACTGTCCGGATGCCAAAGCCCTAGCAGCCTTTAAACACAACATCCACGACAAATGGTTTGCCCGCCACTTCGGCCAAGAAAAGCCAAAATCTATGGCAGCCCTCACGGCACTCATAACCCGCTTTTGCATGGGTGAGAATAGTTGGCTGGCTCGTAGAAAAAACATAGCCAGCGAGGTGGGCCTCTCCGAGGCCAAAAATAGCAATGGCAAGCTCGAACGTAATAGAGACAAGCGCCGAAGCAATGGTGATAATACCGATGACACTACGGTTAACACCGGATTCAGCGGCTCCAAGCCCGGTCAGCGGAAAAAGTCGTATAAAAGGAACAGGCAGGGACCATCAAACTTGGACCGCATACTCGCTCGTCCGTGCCAGATACATGGCACCCCAGATAAACCAGCCAATCATACAAACAGGGATTGTTGGGTCTTCAAACAGGCCAGCAAGTTAAACGCTGAGAACAAGGAAAAGGGATCGCAAAGTGAGGACGATGAGGAAGAGCCCCGGCAATTGAACTCAGGAGGGCAGAAGAAGTTCCCCCCTCAAGTCAAAACGGTGAACATGATATATGCCACACACATCCCCAAAAGGGAGCGCAAGTGCACACTAAGAGACATTTATGCGATAGAGCCAGTCGCCCCAAAATTCAACCCATGGTCATCGTGCCCAATCACTTTTGATTGTCGGGATCATCCGACCAGTATCCAGCATGGCAGATCAGCCGCACTAGTCCTGGACCCAATCATTGATGGATTCCACCTAACGCGAGTCTTCATGGACAGTGATAGCAGCCTCAATCTACTCTATCAAGACACAGTGTGCCAAATGGGCATTAATCCATCAAAGATCAAGCCAACGAAGACTACCTTCAAAGGAGTCATACTAGGTGTAGAGGCCCACTATACGGGCTCAATCACACTAGAGGTTGTCTTTGGATCCCCCGACAACTTTCCACGCGAGGATTTAATCTTCGACACCGTCCCATTCCGCAGTGGTTATCACGCACTGCTCGGAGGGACCTCATTCGCCTAGTTCAACACGGTCCCGCACTACGCTTATCTTAAGCTTAAGATGCCCGGTCTACGCGGCGTCATAACGGTCAACAGAAACACGGAGAGCTCCTTCTGCACACAGGGGCACATAGCCGCCCTAGCAGCAGAAGTATAGAGCGACCTTCTCAAGAAGAACCGTAATCCGGCTACCGAGCCCCTGGACAGCGTAACTACGCTGCAACAGGACAGCACGGCTCATCAAGAGCTCGACTAGCAATTTGGCCTCCGTCCAAGCCCCGATCAGGTAGTGGCATTCATACCACACATGCATAATTATGCACTAGAAATCCCATGGGCATCGACGGAGGCACATCTAGCTTGTGATCCACGGTTCGGCTCGACCGATCCCGGACACACATATACTCTCACTATTTCCTTTTTCCTTTTCCAGGTTTCCTTTACACAGGCCTTCTTTGACGGCACGACTACCGGTCTTGTCAAAGGATAAAAATACCAGGATGGCAAGAAGCACAGACGTATAGGGGAAGCTCTAGAGGTCAATTCAACGACCACTCTACCTGTTGTCAGGACCCACTCGCGGCTCACCTTTGGTCATGGCATGTTAAATATAGTCGGTCGCTTATCGCACTATTTGTATTAATGCGCTTTAACACATTAACCCAATCATAATGGAAGCAGTTCGTGGCCCAAGTTTAAGGGCCCCAGATATTACCTCTGCTCTCTTTCTATTTTCCTTTTCCCATTGATAACTTATGTTCTAGCACCCGTACACTTTGGTACGTTTCATATTTGCGAGGGGCTCCCCAGCGCCCCACAATATGGCAACAAAGTCCGAACACTTTTTATAGTATAGTTTGGCACCCCGAATTTAGCATTATATGCATTGGCTCCGAATCATGTCTTTGGTCAATAGTTGGGTTTCCCGGCTCCTGTGCTTGCTACCTTACGTTCCGCTATATCGGCTAAGGTAGTAAAGGGAGAACTACTGCGATTGTGCCTTGGTTTATCCAAACGAGCACCTCAGTAGAGAAAGCTGAAAACTGACTGTCATGATGCGGTGAGAGCCGGTCAGCTGTTCGGAGGTTGCAAATCGTTGGAGATTTCTTCCGCATTAGGCGAAGGATTGGTACTTCCCAATCAGACGCTTATAGCACTCTAGTTCGGATACTAGGGGTTAAGCCCATGTTTTTATTGTCGAACTCCTATGGACAAGTGAGGGCGTTACAACCGCATAGTCTGGTTGCCTGATTCGTTGTGCTAAACAAATCCTTCAAGGACCATCTAATTGGATCAAGATTGTTTAGATTCCATCCCGAACACCCCCGTACTACCTACGTGGGGGCAGAAGCCGATGACTGGTTAACCCTCAGATTTCATACAACACGGCCACATAGGAAGTAAAAATTTAAAATCATAACAAGCATTATACTGCACAATCACTTTGTTTTATCATACAAGGTAGAGGGAGCTCGAATACATTCATTCGAAGATAGTGTATTTCTCACAATGATCCGCAACAAATGCGGGACCCCTCCAAGACATCACCGAGGTATCGCTCGGGTGTGCGGTGCTCCTTGCCATCCGGCGGCCCCTCGGTCGCTAACTTGATAGCGTCCAGCTTCGCCCACCAGACCTTGCAATAGGAGAAGGCCAGACGCGCGCCCGCGATGCAGACAGACCGCTTGATGACGTCCAGCCAAGGATAGGCAGCCACCAGCTTCTTCACGAGGCCAAAATAGCTGTTGGGTATAGCTTTGGCTGGCCACAACCGGATTATCATATCCTTCATGGCCAGTTCGGCCACCCTGTGTAGTTCGACCAGCTGTTTCAGCTGATTGCCGAAGGGCACCGAATGTTCTGGCGTGAGATATTGCGACCAGAACAGCTTCTCCATGGAACTCCCTTCTTCAGCTCGGAAGAACTCTGCGGCGTCGGTCACACTACGTGGTAGATCAGCAAAGGCCCCTGGAGAACTCCGAATCCGGGTTAGTAAAAGAAATTTCCTCTTCACACTCTTGCTTTGCATATTGAAGGCTTACCCGCCGCGATCTTCCTGGCCTCCTGGATCTCTTGGAGGGCGCCCTGGGATTCAATCTGGGTCGTCTCTGCACTCTTACGAGCCTTGGCGAGTTCTGCCTCTTGAGCCGACGCATTCTGCTCCAAGGTCTCGCACTTCCTCACCGCGTCTTGGAGCTCCTGTTGGACATCATTGACCCAGGCCTTGAGCTTCTTATGGGGGGCCTGCTCCTTGATAGCCTTCCGCTCGGCTTTGGCCAGGCCTTTCTCAGGGCCTCGACCTCAGTTGTCGCTTCTATACAAATCATGGCATTTCGGTCAATACATATCATTTTACCTTTTTTCGAATACATAACGGGTGATCACATACCTTGTTTCTCTTCGAGCTGCCTCCTCACCTGGCCGAGCTCCTCCTCGGCATGCTCCTGTATCCGCTTCAGTTCAGAGACCTCGGCAGTATGTGAGGCTGCGGCCAACAGCGATGCCTGCATATTCATTTCAGACAATTTCATTAGTTTCCTGCAATAAAGGATTGATCCTCTGTCCGGCTTTTCTTTCCGAACACAGGACAATGTTTGAGGGGCTACTGTCTATATTGGGATTTTCTCCTTAGCGTCGCTTACCTCAAAACCTGTCAGCAGGCTGCTACAGGCTTTGGTTAATCTGCTCTTGGCAGACTGAACGTTTTCAGTTACCGTGATCATAATAACATGGTGCTTGTCCACAATGGAAGCGCCTCGCGGCGCTTAAAGCGGATTATCCGGTGCCCCTGGTTGGACAGGGGTCACTGGCAAAATAGGCACCCCCTTCTTTCGAAGGAGGTTGCTGATACGTCTCCAACGTATCTATAATTTTTGATTGCTCCATGCTATATTATCTACTGTTTTGGACATTATTGGGCTTTATTATCCACTTTTGTATTATTTTTGGGACTAACCTATTAACCGGAGGCCCAACCCAGAATTGTTGTTTTATGCCTGTTTTAGTGTTTCGAAGAAAAGGAATATCAAACGGAGTCCAAACGGAATGAAACCTTCGGGAATGTGATTTTCTCAACGAATAAGACCCAGGAGACTTGGACCCTACGTCAAGACACAAAAGAGGAGGCCACAAGGTAGGGGGGTGCGCCAACCCCCCCCCTCCCCCCACCCCAGGCGCACCCTCCACCCTCGTGGGCCCCCTGTTGCTCCACCGACATACTCCTTCCTCCAATATATACCTACGTATCCCCAAACGATCAGATACGGAGCCAAAACCCTAATTCCACCGCCGTAACTTTCTGTATCCACGAGATCCCATCTTGGGGCCTGTTCCGGAGCTCCTCCAGAGGGGGCATCGATCACGGAGGGCTTCTACGTCAACACCATAGCCCCTCCGATGAAGTGTGAGTAGTTTACCTCAGACCTACGGGTCCATAGTTAGTAGCTAGATGGCTTCTTCTCTCTTTTTGGATCTCAATACAATGTTCTCCCCCTCTGTTATGGAGAACTATTCGATGTAATCTTCTTTTTGCGGTGTGTTTGTTGAAACCGATGAATTGTGGGTTTATGATCAAGTCTATCTATGAACAATATTTGAATCTTCTCTGAATTCTTTTATGTATGATTGGTTATCTTTGCAAGTCTCTTCGAATTATCAGTTTGGTTTAGCCTACTAGATTGATCTTTCTTGCAATTGGAGAAGTGCTTAGCTTTGGGTTCAATCTTGTGGTGTCCTTTCCCAGTGACAGCAGGGGCAGCCAGGCACGTATTGTATTGTTGCCATCGAGGATAACAAGATGGGGTTTTCATCATATTGCATGAGTTTATCCCTCTACATCATGTCATCTTGCTTAAGGCGTTACTATGTTTTCATTAACTTAATACTCAAGATGCATGCTGGATAGCGGTCGATGAGTGGAGTAATAGTAGTAGATGCAGGCAGGAGTCGGTCTACTTGTCTCGGACGTGATGCGTATATACATGATCATACCTAGATATTCTCATAACTATGCTCAAATCCGTCAATTGCTCAACAATAATTTGTTCATCCACCGTAGAATACTTATGCTCTCGAGAGAAGCCACTAGTGAAACCTATGGCATCCGGGTCTATCTTCATCATATTAATCTCCCAATACTTAGTTATTTCCTTGCTTTACTTTGCTTTTATTTTACTTTGCATCTTTATCGTAAAAATACCAAAAATATTATCTTATTATCTCTATAAGATCTCACTCTCGTAAGTGGCCGTGTAGGGATTGACAGCACCTTATCGCATTGGTTGCAAGGATTTATTTGTTTTGTGCAGGTACGAGGGACTGGCGTGGAGCCTCCTAATGGATTGATACCTTGGTTCTCAAAAACTGAGGGAAATACTTACGCAAATTTTCTGCATCATCCCTTCCTCTTCGGGGAAAACCAACGCAGTTCTCAAGATGTAGCAAGAAGAATTTCTGGCGCCGTTGCCGAGGAGGTGTACACAAAAGTGAATATACCAAGTACCCATCACATACCCTTATTTCCGGCATTACATTATTTGCCATTTTCCTCTCGTTTTCCTCTCCCCCACTTCACCCTTGCCGTTTTATTCGCCCTCTCTCTCTATCCTCCCTCTCTTTCTCTATTTGCCTCCTTTTGCCCGCTTGCTTTTTGTTTGCTTCTGTGTTAGTTCGTTTGCTTGTGGTTATGGCCAGTCCCTTACCTTCTGCCTCTATGTGTGAAATTGGCGAAATTATTGTCGATATGGACAATAATAATATCATGAAAAATTTTGATGCTCCTGCTAGCGAACCACCCATCTTACATACAAAAAAATTCCGTGTTGGTACTGGTAATATTATTGGAAAAGAAGTTATTCAAGATTTCTTTACTTGTGCCGGTGCTTTACCTTCAATGGGTAGTTCCATCCTACATAGAACTAGTAGTCTTGTGGACGCTATTGCCATGCTTGTAGTTGAACTTGAAAGACAATTCATGCACATGCAACCTTGCATACAAAGGATTTTCCTAGAATTTTCTAATATTGGACATTCCTCTATTAAGCGTGCCGCTACTGTCTTTTTGGCTCATGAGTTTAGATTCATAATAAAAGAAGCCAAAGAAATCTTTGCGCATTATAGGGTGCACGCTTGTCGTCCTCCCATAGAGGCCATCCTCTTTGATCAAGAAGAAATAATGCGTTTTCAATATCTAGACTATGTTGCTTTCAATGAAAATCTTAGAAAAAAAGGTTCCTATCAATGTTTTAGTTGATAGAATTTCTGAACTTAATGATGATTTGGCTATTCAAAATAATGAACTAGGATATTCTGTTGATTATAGGCTCACAAAGTTCTGTCAAAAGAATGCTTACAATGATGAATTGGTTGTGCAATACGAAGGACCAAAGGAGGAACCTATACCTGATAAGGTTGATCTTGGGAACCTATACCACCTAAGGTTGATCTTGGGGACCTGGGGCCGTGTAGGGATTGACAACCCCTTATCGTGTTGGTTGCGAGGATTTATTTGTTTTGTGCAGGTACGAGGGACTGGCGTGTAGCCTCCTACTGGATTGATACCTTGGTTCTCAAAAACTGAGGGAAATACTTACGCTACTTTGTTGCATCATCCCTTCCTCTTCGGGGAAAACCAACGTAGTGCTCAAGAGGTAGCAACAAGGATTTCTGGCGCCGTTGCCGAGGAGGTCTACGCAAAAGTCAATATACCAAGTACCCATCACATACCCTTATCTCCCGCATTACATTATTTGCCATTTGCCTCTTGTTTTCCTCTCACCCACTTCACCCTTGCCGTTTTATTCGCCCTCTCTCTCTATCCTCCCTCTCTTTCTCTATTTGCCTCTTTTTACCTGCTTGCTTTTTGTTTGCTTCTGTGTTAGTTCGTTTGCTTGTGGTTCTGGCCAGTCCCTTACCTTCTGCCTCTATGTGTGAAATTGGGGAAATTATTGTCGATATGGACAATAATAATATCATGAAAAATTCTGATGCTCCTGCTAGCGAACCACCCATCTTACATACAAAAAAATTCCGTGTTGGTACTGGTAATATTATTGGAAAAGGAATTATTCAAGATTTCTTTACTTGTACCGGTGCTTTACCTTCAATGGGTAGTTCCATCCTACATAGAACTAGTAGTCTTGCGGATGTTATTGCCATGCTTGTAGTTGAACTTGAAAGACAATTCATGCACATGCACCCTTGCATACAAAGGATTTTCCTAGAATTTTCTAACATTGGACATTCTTCTATTAAGCGTGTCGCTACTGTCTTTTTGGCTCATGAGTTTAGATTCATAATAAAAGAAGCCAAAGAAATCTTTGCGCTTTATAGGGTGGACGCTTATCGTCCTCCCATAGAGGCCACCCTCTTTGATAAAGAAGAAATAATGCATTTAAAATCTCTCAAACTTGGAGGTGCCGTAGTTTCGGTGCTTGATCGGTCGGATTGGGAAGACGTACGACTACTTCCTCTATGTTGCGTCAACGCTTCCGCACTCAGTCTGCGTGGGTACGTAGACAACACTCTCCCCTCTCGTTGCTATGCATCACCATGATCTTGCGTGTGCGTAGGAAATTTTTTGAAATTACTGCGTTCCCCAACAGTGGTATCAGAGCCTAGGTTTTATGGTTTGATGTTATATGCACGAGTAGAACACAAGTGAGTTGTGGGCGATATAAGTCATACTGCCTACCAGCATGTCATACTTTGGTTCGGCGATATTGTTGGACGAGACGACCTGGACCGACATTACGCGTACGCTTATGCGAGACCGGTTCTCCCGACGTGCTTTGCACATAGGTGGCTTGCAGGTGACAGTCTCTCCAAGTTTAGTTGAACCGAGTGTGGCTATGCCCGGTCCTTGTGAAGGTTAAAACGGAGTCAAATTGACAAACTACCGTTGTGGTTTTGATGCGTAGGTGAGATTAGTTCTTGCTTAAGCCCGTAGCAGCCACGTAAAACTTGCAACAACAAAGTAGAGGACGTCTAACTTGTTTTTGCAGGGCATGTTGTGATGTGATATGGTCAAGACATGATGCTAAATTTTATTGTATGAGATGATCATGTTTTGTAACCGAGTTATCGGCAACTGGCAGGAGCCATATGGTTGTCGCTTTATTGTATGCAATGCAATCGTGATGTAATGCTTTACTTTATCACTAAGCGGTAGCGATAGTCGTGGAAGCATAAGATTGGCGAGACAACAACGATGCTACGATGGAGATCAAGGTGTCACGCCGGTGATGATGGTGATCACGACGGTGCTTCGGAGATGGAGATCACAAGCACAAGATGATGATGGCCATATCATATCACTTATATTGATTGCATGTGATGTTTATCTTTTATGCATCTTATCTTGCTTTGATTGATGGTAGCATTATAAGATGATCTCTCACTAAATTATCAAGAAGTGTTCTCCCTGAGTATGCACCGTTGCGAAAGTTCTTCGTGCTGAGACACCACGTGATGATCGGGTGTGATAGGCTCTACGTTCAAATACAACGGGTGCAAAACAGTTGCACACGCGGAATACTCAGGTTATACTTGACGAGCCAAGCATATACAGATATGGCCTTGGAACACGGAGACTGAAAGGTCGAGCGTGAATCATATAGTAGATATGATCAACATAGTAATGTTCACCAATGAAACTACTCCATCTCACGTGATGATCGGACATGGTTTAGTTGATTTGGATCACGTGATCACTTATAGGATTAGAGGGATGTCTATCTAAGTGGGAGTTCTTAAGTAATATGATTAATTGAACTTAAATTTATCATGAACTTAGTCCTAGTAGTATTTTGCAAATTATGTTGTAGATCAATAGCTTGCGTTGTTGCTTTCATATGTTTATTTTGATATGTTCCTAGAGAAAAATTGTGTTGAAAGATGTTAGTAGCAATGATGCGGATTGGATCCGTGATCTAAGGTTTATCCTCATTGCTGCACAGAAGAATTATGTCCTTGATGCACCGCTAGGTGACAGACCTATTGCAGGAGCAGATGCAGACGTTATGAACGTTTGGCTAGCTCAATATGATGACTACTTGTTAGTTTAGTGCACCATGCTTAACGGCTTAGAATCGGGACTTCAAAGACGTATTGAACGTCATGGACCATATGAGATGTTCCAGGAATTGAAGTTAATATTTCAAGCAAATACACGAGTTGAGAGATATGAAGTCTCCAACAAGTTCTATAGCTAAAAGATGGAGGAGAATCGCTCAACTAGTGAGCATGTGCTCAGATTGTCTGGGTACTACAATCGCTTGAATCAAGTGGGAGTTAATCTTCCAGATAAAATAGTGATTGACAGAATTCTCTAGTCACCATCACCAAGTTAGTAGAACTTCGTGATGAACTATAATATGCAAGGGATGACTAAAGTGATTCCCAAGCTCTTCGTGATGTTGAAATCGACGAAGGTAGAAATCAAGTGTTGATGGTAGACAAGACCACTAGTTTCAATAAAAGGGCAAAGGGAAGATGGGGAACTTCAAGAAGAACGGCAAGCAAGTTGCTGCTCAAGTGAAGAAGCCCAAGTCTGGTCCTAAGCCTGAGACTAAGTGTTTCTACTGCAAAGGGAGTGGTCACTGGAAGCGGAACTACCCCAAGTGATTGGCAGATAAGAAGGATGGCAAAGTGAACATAGGTATATTTGATATGCATGTTATTGATGTGTACTTTACTAGTGTTTATAGCAACCCCTCAGTATTTGATACTAGTTCAGTTGCTAAGATTAGTAACTCGAAACGGGAGTTGCAGAATAAACAGAGACTAGTTAAGGGAGAAGTGATGATGTGTGTTGGAAGTGGTTCCAAGATTGATATAATCATCATCGCACACTCCCCTATACTTTCGGGATTAGTGTTGAACCTAAATAAGTGTTATTTGGTTTTTGCGTTGAGCATGAATATGATTTGATCATGTTTATTGCAATTCGGTTATTCATTAAAGTCTGAGAATAATTGTTGTTCTGTTTACATGAATAAAACCTTCGATGGTCATACACCCAATGAAACAAGTTCATTGGATCTCGATCGTAGTGATACACATATTCATAATATTGAAACTAAAAGATGCGAAGTTAATAATGATAGTGCAACTTATTTGTAGCACTGCCGTTTAGGTCATATTGGTGTAAAGCGCATGAAGAAACTCCATGCTGATGGAATTTTGGAATCACTTGATTATGAATCACTTGATGCTTGCGAACCATGCCTCATGGGCAAGATGACTAAGACTCCGTTCTCCGGAGCGAGCAACTAACTTATTGGAAGTAATACATACTGATGTATGTGATCCGATGAGTGTTAAGGCTCACGGCAAGTATCATTATTTTCTGAACTTCACAGATGATTTGAGCAGATATGGGTATATCTACTTGATGAAACATAAGTCTGAAACATTTGAAAAGTTCAAAGAATTTCAGAGTGATGTGGAAAATCATCGTGACAATAAAATAAAGTTTCTACGATCTGATCGCGGAGACAAATATTTGAGTTACGAGTTTGGTCTTCAATTAAAACAAAGTGGAATAGTTTCACAAACTCATGCCACATGGAACACCACATCATAATGGTGTGTCCGAACGTCATAACCGTACTTTATTGGATATAGTGCAATCTATGATGTCTCTTACCGATCTACCACTATCGTTTTGGGGTTATGCATTAGAGACAGCTACATTCACGTTAAATAGGGCACCATCTAAATCCGTTGAGACGACATCATGTGAACTATGGTTTGGCAAGAAACCTAAGCTGTTGGTTCTTAAATTTTGGGGTTGCGATGCTTATATGAAAGAGTTTCATCCTGATAAGCTCAAACTCAAATCCGAGAAGTGCGTCTTCATAGGATATCCAAAGGAAACTATTGGATACACCTTCTATCACAGATCCGAAGGCAAGACTTTTGTTGCTAAATTCGGAAACTTTCTGGAGAAGGAGTTTCTCTCGAAAGAAGTGAGTGGGAGGAAAGTAGAACTTGACGAGGTAACTGTACCTGCTCCCTTACTGGAAAGTACATCACAGAAAACTGTTTCAGTGACACCTACACCAGTTAGTGAGGAAGCTAATGATAATGATCATGAAACTTCAGATCAAGATACTACTGAACCTCGTAGATCAACCAGAGTAAGATCCGCGCCAGAGTGGTACGGTAATCCTGTTCTGGAAGTCATGCTACTAGATCATGATGAACCTACGAACTATGAAGAAGCGATGGTGAGCCCAGATTCCGCAAAGTGGCTTGAAGCCATGAAATTTGAGATGGGATCCATGTATGAGAACAAAGTATGGACTTTGGTTGACTTGCCCGTTGATCGGCAAACAATTGAGAATAAATGGATCTTCAAGAAGAAGACTGACGCTGACGGTAATATTACTGTCTACAAAGCTCGACTTGTCGCAAAAAGTTTTCGGCAAGTTCAAGGGATTGACTACGATGAGACCTTCTCACCCGTAGCGATGCTTAAGTCTGTCCGAATCATGTTAGCAATTGCTGCATTTTATGATTATGAAATTTGGCAGATGGATGTCAAAACTGCATTCCTGAATGGATTTCTGGAAGAAGAGTTGTATATGATGCAACCAGAAGGTTTTGTCGATCCAAAGGGAGCTAACAAAGTGTGCAAGCTCCAGCGATCCATTTATGGACTGGTGCAAGAATCTCGGAGTTGGAATATACGCTTTGATAAGTTGATCAAAGCATATAGTTTTATACAGACTTGCAGTGAAGCCTGTATTTACAAGAAAGTGAGTGGGAGCACTATAACATTTCTGATAAGTATATGTGAATGACATATTGTTGATCGGAAATAATGTAGAATTATTCTGCAAAGCATAAAGGAGTGTTTGAAAGGAGTTTTCCAAAGAAAGACCTCGGTGAAGCTGCTTACATATTGAGTATCAAGATCTATAGAGATAGATCAAGACACTTGATAAGTTTTTTTCAATGAGTACATACCTTGACAAGATTTTGAAGTAGTTCAAAATGGAACAGTCAAAGAAAAGGTTTCTTGCCTCTGTTACAAGGTGTGAAGTTGAGTAAGACTCAAAGCCCGACCACGGCAGAAGATAAAAAGAGAATGAAAGTCATTCCCTATGCCTCAGTCATAGGTTCTATAAAGTATGCCATGCTGTATACCAGATCTATTGTATGCCCTACCACTGAGTTTGGCAAGGGAGTACAATAGTGATCTAGAAGTAGATCACTGGACAGCGGTCAAAATTATCCTTAGTGGAATAAGGATATGTTTCTTGACTATGGAAGTGAAAAAAAAGGTTCGTCGTAAAGGGTTACGCCGATGCAAGTTTTGACACTAATCTAGATGACTCTAAGTCTCGGTCTAGATACATATTGAAAGTGGGAGCAATTAGCTAGAGTAGCTCCATGCAGAGCATTGTTGACATAGAAATTTGCAAAATACATGCGGATCTGAATGTGGTAGACCCGTTGACTAAGATTCTCTCACAAGCAAAACATGATCACACCTTAGTACTCCTTGGGTGTTAATCACATGGCGATATGAACTAGATTACTGAATCTAGTAAACCCTTTGGGTGTTGGTCACATGGCGATGTGAACTATGGGTGTTAATCACATGATGATGTGAACTATTGATATTAATCACATGGTGATGTGATCTAGATTATTGACTCTAGTGTAAGTGGGAGACTGAAGGAAATATGCCCTAGAGGCAATAATAAAATTATTATTTATTTCCTTATATCATGATAAATTTTTATTATTCATGCTAGAATTGTATTAACCGGAAACATAATACATGTGTGAATACATAGACAAACTTAGTGTCACTAGTATGCCTCTACTTGACTAGCTCGTTAATCAGAGATGGTTATGTTTCCTAACCATGAACAAGGTGTTGTTATTTGATTAACGAGGTCACATCATTAGTTGAATGATCTGATTGACATGACCCATTTCATTAGCTTAGCACCTGATCGTTTAGTATGTTGCTATTGCTTTCTTCATTACTTATACATGTTCCTATGACTATGAGATTATGCAACTCCCGTTTACCAGAGGAACACTTTGGGTGCTACCAAACGTCACAACGTAACTGGGTGATTATAAAGGAGCATTACAGGTGTCTCCAAAGGTACATGTTGGGTTGGCGTATTTCGAGATTAGGATTTGTCACTCCGATTGTCGGAGAGGTATCTCTGGGCCCTCTCGGTAATGCACATCACATAAAGCCTTGCAAGCATTACAACTAAAATGTTAGTTGTGAGATGATGTATTACGGAACGAGTAAAGAGACTTGCCGGTAACGAGATTGAACTAGGTATTGGATACCGACGATCGAATCTCGGGCAAGTAACATACCGATGACAAAGGGAACAACGTATGTTGTTATGCAGTCTGACCGATAAAGATCTTCGTAGAATATGTAGGAACCAATATGGGCATCCAGGTCCCGCTATTGGTTATTGACCGGAGACGTGTCTCGGTCATGTCTACATTGTTCTCGAACCCTTATGGTCCGCACGCTTAAGGTTACGATGACAGTTATATTATGAGTTTATGCATTTTGATGTACCGAAGGTTGTTCGGAGTCCCGGATGTGATCACGGACATGACAAGGATTCTCGAAATGGTCGAGACATAAAGATTGATATATTGGAAGCCTATGTTTGGATATCGGAAGTGTTCCGGGTCAATCGGGATTTTACCAGAGTACCGGGAGGTTACCGGAACCCCCCGGGGAGCTATATGGGCCTTAGTGGGCCTTTGTGGAAAAGAGAAGGGGCTACCCTAGATGGGCTGCACGCCACCCTCCCTCCCCTAGTCCTATTAGGACAAGGAGAGGTGGCCGGCCCCCCCTCTCTCTTTTCCCCCTCCGCGAATCCTATTCCAACTAGGATTGGGGGGGGGGGGGATCCTACTCCCAGAGGGAGTAGGACTCTCCTGGCGCGCCAAGCTTGGCCGGCCAACCTCCCCCCCTCTAGTCCTTTATATACTGAGGCAGAGGCACCCCAAAAACACACAAGTTGATCCACGTGATCTATTCCTTAGCCGTGTGCGGTGCCCCCAGCCACCATATTCCTCGATAATACTGTAGCGGAGTTTAGGCGAAGCCCTGCTGCTGTAGTACATCAAGATCGTCACCACGCCATCGTGCTGACGGAACTCTTCCCTGACACTTTGCTGGATCGGAGTCCGGGGATCGTCATCGAGCTGAACGTGTGCTCGAACTCGGAGGTGCCGTAGTTTCGGTGCTTGATCGGTCGGATCGGGAAGACGTACGACTACTTCCTCTATGTTGCGTCAACGCTTCCGCAGTCGGTCTGCGTGGCTACGTAGACAACACTCTCCCCTCTCGTTGCTATGAATCACCATGATCTTGTGTGTGCGTAGGAATTTTTTTGAAATTACTACGTTCCCCAACAGAAATAATGCGTTTTCAATATCTAGACTATGTTGCTTTCAATGAAAATCTTAGAAAAAAGGTTCCTATCAATGTTTTAGTTCATAGAATTTCTCAACTTAATAATGATTTGGCTATTCAAAATAATGAACTAGGATATTCTATTGAATATAGGCTCACAAAGTTCTGTCAAAAGAATGCTTACAATGATGAATTGGTTGTGCAATACGAAGGACCAAAGGAGGAACCTATACCTCATAAGGTTGATCTTGGGAACCTATACCACCTAAGGTTGATCTTTGGGACCTGTGGCCGTGTAGGGATTGACAACCCCTTATCGTGTTGGTTGCGAGATTTATTTGTTTTGTGCAGGTACGAGGGACTGGCGCGTAGCCTCCTACTGGATTGATACCTTGGTTCTCAAAAACTGAGGGAAATACTTACGCTACTTTGTTGCATCATCCCTTCCTCTTCGGGGAAAACCAACGCAGTGCTCAAGAGGTAGCAAGAAGAATTTCTGGCAAGGTTGCCGAGGAGGTCTACGCAAAAGTCAATATACCAAGTACCCATCACATACCCTTATGTCCCGCATTACATTATTTGCCATTTGCCTCTCGTTTTCCTCTCACCCACTTCACCCTTGCCGTTTTATTCGCCCTCTCTCTCTATCCTCCCTCTCTTTCTCTATTTGCCTCTTTTTACCCGCTTGCTTTTTGTTTGCTTCTGTGTTAGTTCGTTTGCTTGTGGTTATGGCCAGTCCCTTACCTTCTTCCTCTATGTGTGAAATTGGGGAAATTATTGTCGATATGGACAATAATAATATCATGAAAAATTCTGATGCTCCTGCTAGCGAACCACCCATCTTACATACAAAAAAATTCCATGTTGGTACAGGTAATATTATTGGAAAAGAAGTTATTCAAGATTTCTTTACTTGTGCCGGTGCTTTACCTTCAATGGGTAGTTCCATCCTACATAGAACTAGTAGTCTTGCGGATGCTATTGCCATGCTTGTAGTTGAACTTGAAAGACAATTCATGCACATGCAACCTTGCATACAAAGGATTTTCCTAGAATTTTCTAATATTGGACATTCCTCTATTAAGTGTGCCGCTATTGTCTTTTTGGCTCATGAGTTTAGTTTCATAATAAAAGAAGCCAAAGAAATCTTTGCGCATTATAGGGTGGACGCTTGTCATCCTCCCATAGAGGCCATCATCTTTGATCAAGAAGAAATAATGCATTTTCAATATCTAGACTATGTTGCTTTCAATGAAAATCTTATAAAAAAAGGTTCCTATCAATGTATTAGTTGATAGAATTTCTGAACTTAATGACGATTTGGCTATTCAAAATAATGAACTAGGATATTCTCTTGAATATAGGCTCACAAAGTTCTGTCGAAAGAATGCTTACAATGATGAATTGGTTGTGCAATACGAAGGACCAAAGGAGGAACCTATACCTCATAAGGTTGATCTTGGGAACCTATACCACCTAAGGTTGATCTTGGGGACTTGTGGCCGTGTAGGGATTGACAACCCCTTATCATGTTGGTTGCGAGGATTTATTTGTTTTGTGCAGGTACGAGGGACTGGCGCGTAGCATCCTACTGGATTGATACCTTGGTTCTCAAAAACTGAGGGAAATACTTACGCTACTTTGCTGCATCATCCCTTCCTCTTCGGGGAAAACCAACGCAGTGCTCAAGAGGTAGCAACAAGGATTTCTGGCACCGTTGGCGAGGAGGTCTACGCAAAAGTCAATATACCAAGTACCCATCACATACGCTTATCTCCCTCATTACATTATTTGCCATTTGCCTCTCGTTTTCCTCTCACCCACTTCACCCTTGCCGTTTTATTCGCCCTCTCTCTCTATCCTCCCTCTCTTTCCCTATTTGCCTCTTTTTACCCGCTTGCTTTTTGTTTGCTTCTGTGTTAGTTCGTTTGCTTGTGGTTATGGCCAGTCCCTTACCTTCTGCCTCTATGTGTGAAATTGGGGAAATTATTGTCGATATGGACAATAATAATATCATGAAAAATTCTGATGCTCCTGCTAGCGAACCACCCATCTTACATACAAAAAAATTCCGTGTTGGTACTGGTAATATTATTGGAAAAGAAGTTATTCAAGATTTCTTTACTTGTGCCGGTGCTTTACCTTCAATGGGTAGTTCCATCCTACATAGAACTAGTAGTCTTGCGGACGCTATTGCCATGCTTGTAGTTGAACTTGAAAGACAATTCATGCACATGCAACCTTGCATACAAAGGATTTTCCTAGAATTTTCTAATATTGGACATTCCTCTATTAAGCGTGCCGCTACTGTCTTTTTGGCTCATGAGTTTAGATTCATAATAAAAGAAGCCAAAGAAATCTTTGCGCATTATAGGGTGGACGCTTGTCGTCCTCCCATAGAGGCCATCCTCCTTGATCAAGAAGAAATAATGCGTTTCCAATATCTAGACTATGTTGCTTTCAATGAAAATCTTAGAAAAAAGGTTCATATCAATGTTTTAGTTGATAGAATTTCTGAACTTAATGATGATTTGGCTATTCAAAATAATGAACTAGGATATTCTCTTGAATATAGGCTCACAAAGTTCTGTCAAAAGAATGCTTACACTGATGAATTGGTTGTGCAATAGGAAGGACCAAAGGAGGAACCTATACCTCATAAGGTTGATCTTGGGAACCTATACCACCTAAGGTTGATCTTGGGGACCTGTGGCCGTGTAGGGATTGACAACCCCTAATCGTGTTGGTTGCGAGGATTTATTTGTTTTGTGCAGGTACGAGGGACTGGCGCGTAGCCTCCTACTGGATTGATACCTTGGTTCTCAAAAACTGAGGGAAATACTTACGCTACTTTGCTGCATCATCCCTTCCTCTTCGGGGAAAACCAACGCAGTGCTCAAGAGGTAGCAACAAGGATTTCTGGCACCGTTGCCGAGGAGGTCTACGCAAAAGTCAATATACCAAGTACCCATCACATACCCTTATCTCCCGCATTACATTATTTGCCATTTGCCTCTCGTTTTCCTGTCACCCACTTCACCCTTGCCGTTTTATTCACCCTCTCTCTCTATCCTTCCTCTCTTTCTCTATTTGCCTCTTCTTACCTGCTTGCTTTTTGTTTGCTTCTGTGTTAGTTCGTTTGCTTGTGGTTATGGCCAGTCCCTTACCTTCTGCCTCTATGTGTGAAATTGGGGAAATTATTGTCGATATGGACAATAATAATATCATGAAAAATTCTGATGCTCCTGCTAGCGAACCACCCATCTTACATAAAAAAATACATGTTGGTACTGGTAATATTATTGGAAAAGAAGTTAATCAAGATTTCTTTACTTGTGCCGGTGCTTTACCTTCAATGGGTAGTTCCATCCTACATAGAACTAGTAGTCTTGCGGACGCTATTGCCATGCTTGTAGTTGAACTTGAAAGACAATTCATGCACATGCAACCTTGCATACAAAGGATTTTCCTAGAATTTTCTAATATTGGACATTCCTCTATTAAGCGTGCCGCTACTGTCTTTTTGGCTCATGAGTTTAGATTCATAATAAAAGAAGCCAAAGAAATCTTTGCGCATTATAGGGTGGACGCTTGTCGTCCTCCCATAGAGGCCATCCTCCTTGATCAAGAAGAAATAATGCGTTTCCAATATCTAGACTATGTTGCTTTCAATGAAAATCTTAGAAAAAAGGTTCATATCAATGTTTTAGTTGATAGAATTTCTGAACTTAATGATGATTTGGCTATTCAAAATAATGAACTAGGATATTCTCTTCAATATAGGCTCACAAAGTTCTGTCAAAAGAATGCTTACAATGATGAATTGGTTGTGCAATAGGAAGGACCAAAGGAGGAACCTATACCTCATAAGGTTGATCTTGGGAACCTATACCACCTAAGGTTGATCTTGGGGACCTGTGGCCGTGTAGGGATTGACAACCCCTTATCGTGTTGGTTGCGAGGATTTATTTGTTTTGTGCAGGTACGAGGGACTGGCGCGTAGCCTCCTACTGGATTGATACCTTGGTTCTCAAAAACTGAGGGAAATACTTACGCTACTTTGCTGCATCATCCCTTCCTCTTCGGGGAAAACCAACGCAGTGCTCAAGAGGTAGCAACAAGGATTTCTGGCACCGTTGCCGAGGAGGTCTATGCAAAAGTCAATATACCAAGTACCCATCACATACCCTTATCTCCCGCATTACATTATTTACCATTTGCCTCTCATTTTCCTGTCACCTACTTCACCCTTGCCGTTTTATTCACCCTCTCTCTCTATCCTTCCTCTCTTTCTCTATTTGCCTCTTCTTACGTGCTTGCTTTTTGTTTGCTTCTGTGTTAGTTCGTTTGCTTGTGGTTATGGCCAGTCCCTTACCTTCTGCCTCTATGTGTGAAATTGGGGAAATTATTGTCGATATGGACAATAATAATATCATGAAAAATTCTGATGCTCCTGCTAGCGAACCACCCATCGTACATAAAAAAAATCCGTGTTGGTACTGGTAATATTATTGGAAAAGGAGTTATTCAAGATTTCTTTTACTTGTACTCGTGCTTTACCTTCAATGGTTAGTTCAATCCTACATAGAACTAGTAGTCTTGCGGACGCTATTGCCATGCTTGTAGTTGAACTTGAAAGACAATTCATGCACATGCACCCTTGCATACAAAGGATTTTCCTAGAATTTTCTAACATTGGACATTCTTCTATTAAGTGTGCCGCTACTGTCTTTTTGGCTCATGAGTTTAGATTCATAATAAAAGAAGCCAAAGAAATCTTTGTGCATTATAGGGTGGACGCTTGGCGTCCTCCCATAGAGGCCATCCTCTTTGATCAAGAAGAAATAATGCGTTTTCAATATCTAGACTATGTTGCTTTCAATGAAAATCTTAGAAAAAAGGTTCCTATCAATGTTTTAGTTGATGGAATTTCTGAACTTAATGATGATTTGGCTATTCAAAATAATGATCTAGGATATTCTCTTGAATATAGGCTCACAAAGTTCTGTCAAAAGAATGCTTACAATGATGAATTGGTTATGAAATACGAAGGACCAAAGGAGGAACCTATACCTCATAAGGTTGATCTTGGGAACCTATACCACCTAAGGTTGATCTTGGGGACCTGTGGCCGTGTAGGGATTGACAACCCCTTATCGTGTTGGTTGCGAGGATTTATTGGTTTTGTGCAGGTACGAGGGACTGGCGCGTAGCCTCCTACTGGATTGATACCTTGGTTCTCAAAAACTGAGGGAAATACTTACACTACTTTGCTGCATCATCCCTTCCTCTTCGGGGAAAACCACCGTAGTGCTCAAGAGGTAGCAACAAGGATTTATGGCGCCGTTGCCGAGGAGGTCTACGCAAAAGTCAATATACCAAGTACCCATCACATACCCTTATCTCCCGCATTACATTATTTGCCATTTGCCTCTCGTTTTCCTCTCACCCACTTCACCCTTGCCATTTTATTCGCCCTCTCTCTCTATCCTCCCTCTCTTTATCTATTTGCCTCTTTTTACCCGCTTGCTTTTTGTTTGCTTCTGTGTTAGTACGTTTGCTTGTGGTTATGGCCAGTCCCTTACCTTCTGCCTCTATGTGTGAAATTGGGGAAATTATTGTCGATCTGGACAATAATAATATCATGAAAAATTCTGATGCTCCTGGTAGCGAACCACCCATCTTACATACAAAAAAATTCCGTGTTGGTACTGGTAATATTATTGGAAAAGGAGTTATTCAAGATTTCTTTACTTGTGCCGGTGCTTTACCTTCAATGGGTAGTTCCATCCTACATAGAACTAGTAGTCTTGCTGATGCTATTGCCATGCTTGTAGTTGAACTTCAAAGACAATTCATGCACATGCACCCTTGCATACAAAGGATTTTCCTAGAATTTTCTAATATTGGACATTCTTCTATTAAGCGTGTCGCTACTATCTTTTTGGCTCATGAGTTTAGATTCATAATAAAAGAAGCCAAAAAAATCTTTGCGCATTATAGGGTGGACGCTTGTCGTCCTCCCATAGAGGCCATCCTCTTTGATCAAGAAGAAATAATGCGTTTTGAATATCTAGACTATGTTGCTTTCAATGAAAATCTTAGAAAAAAGGTTCCCATCAATGTTTTAGTTGATAGAATTTCTGAACTTAATGATGATTTGGCTATTCAAAATAATGAACTAGGATATTCTGTTGAATATAGGCTCACAAAGTTCTGTCAAAAGAATGCTTACAATGATGAATTCGTTGTGCAATATGAAGGACCAAAGGAGGAACCTATACCTCATAAGGTTGATCTTGGGAACCTATACCACCTAAGGTTGATCTTGGGGACCTGAGGCCGTGTAGGGATTGACAACCCCTTATCATGTTAGTTGCGAGGATTTATTTTATTTGTGCAGGTACGAGGGACTAGCGCGTAGCCTCCTACTGGATTGATACCTTGGTTCTCAAAAACTGAGGGAAATACTTACGCTACATTGGTGCATCATCCCTTCCTCTTTGGGGAAAACCAATGTTGTGCTCAAGAGGTAGCAACAAGGATTTCTGGCGCCGTTGCCGAGGAGGTCTACGCAAAAGTCAATATACCAAGTACCCATCACATACCCTTATCTCCCGCATTACATTATTTGCCATTTGCCTCTCGTTTTCCTCTCACCCACTTCACCCTTGCCGTTTTATTCGCCCTCTCTCTCTATCCTCCCTCTCTTTCTCTATTTGCCTCTTTTTACCGCTGGCTTTTTGTTTGCTTCTGTGTTAGTTCGTTTGCTTGTGGTTATGGCCAGTCCCTTACCTTCTGCCTCTATGTGTGAAATTGGAGAAATTATTGTCGATATGGACAATAATAATATCATGAAAAATTCTGATGCTCCTGCTAGCGAACCACCCATCTTACATACAAAAAAATCCGTGTTGGTACTGGTAATATTATTGGAAAAGGAGTTATTCAAGATTTCTTTACTTGTGTCGGTGCTTTACCTTCAATGGGTAGTTCCATCCTACATAGAACTAGTAGTCTTGCGGACGCAATTGCCATTCCTGTAGTTGAACTTGAAAGACAATTCATGCACATGCACCCTTGCATACAAAGGATTTTCCTAGAATTTTCTAATATTGGACATTCTTCTATTAAGCGTGCCGCTACTATCCTTTCGGCTCATGAGTTTAGATTCATAATAAAAGAAGCCAATGAAATCTTTGCGCATTATAGGGGGGATGCTTGTCATCCTCCCATAGAGGCCATCCTCTCTGATCAAGAAGAAATAATGAGTTTTCAATATCTAGACTATGTTACTTTCAATGAAAATCTTAGAAAAAAGGTTCCTATCAATGTTTTAGTTGATAGAATTTCTGAACTTAATGATGATTTGGCTATTCAAAATAATGAACTAGGATATTCTCTTGAATATAGGCTCACAAAGTTCTGTCAAAAGAATGCTTACAATGATGAATTGGTTGTGCAATACGAAGGACCAAAGGAGGAGCCTATACCTCATAAGGTTGATCTTGGGAACCTATACCACCTAAGGTTCATCTTGGGGACCTGAGGCCGTGTAGGGATTGACAACCCTTTATCATGTTGGTTGCGAGGATTTATTTGTTTTGTGCAGGTACGAGGGACTGGCGCGTAGCCTCCTACTGGATTGATACCTTGGTTCTCAAAAACTAAGGGAAATACTTACGCTACATTGGTGCGTCATCCCTTCCTCTTTAGGGAAAACCAACGCAGTGCTCAAGAGGTAGCAACAAGGATTTCTGGCACCGTTGCCGAGGAGGTCTACGCAAAAGTCAATATACCAAGTACCCATCACATATCCTTATCTCCCGCATTACATTATTTGCCATTTGCCTCTCGTTTTCCTCTCACGCACTTCACCCTTGCCGTTATATTCGCCCTCTCTCTCTATCCTCCCTCTCTGTCTCTATTTGCCTCTTTTTGCCCGCTTGCTTTTTTTTGCTTCTGTGTTAGTTTGTTTGCTCGTGGTTGTGGCCAGTCCCTTACCTTCTACCTCTATGTGTGAAATTGGGGAAATTATTGTCGATATGGACAATAATAATATCTTGAAAAATTCTGATGCTCCTGCTAGTGAACCACCCATCTTACATACAAAAAAAATTCCATGTTGGTACTGGTAATATTATTGGAAAAGGAGTTATTAAAGATTTCTTTACTTGTGCCGGTGCTTTACCTTCTATGGGTAGTTCCATCCTCCATAGAACTAGTAGTCTTGCGAACGCTATTGCCATGCTTGTAGTTGAACTTGAAAGACAATTCATGTACGTGCACCCTTGCATACAAAGGATTTTCCTAGAATTTTCTAATATTGAACATTCTTCTGTTAAGCGTGCCGCTACTATCTTTTTATCTCATGAGTTTAGATTCATAATAAAAGAAGCCAAAGAAATCTTTGTGCATTATAGGGTGGACGCTTGTCATCCTCCCATAGAGGCCATCCTCTTTGATCAAGAAGGACTAATGCGTTTTCAATCCCTAGACTATGTTGCTTTCAATGAAAATATTAGAAAAATGGCTCCTATGAATGTTTTTGTTGATAGAGTTTCTGAACTTAATGATGATTTGGCTATTCGAAATAATGAACTAGGATATTCTCTTGAATATAGGCTCACAAATTTTGTCAAAAGAATGCTTACAATGATGAATTGGTTGTGCAATACGAAGGACCAAAGGAGGAACCTATACCTCCTAAGGTTGATCTTGGGAACCTATACCTCCTAAGGTTGATCGTGGAGACCTGTGTCCGTGTAGGGATTGACAACCCCTTATCGCGTTGGTTGCGAGGATTTATTTGTTTTGTGCAGGTACGAGGGACTGGCGCGTAGCCTCCTAATGGATTGATACCTTGGTTCTCAAAAATTAAGGGAAATACTTACACTACTGTGCTGCATCATCCCTTCCTCTTCGTGGAAAACCAATGCGGTGCTCAAGAGGTAGCAAGAAGGATCTCTGGCGCCGTTGCCGAGGAGGTCTACGCAAAAGTCGATATACCAAGTACCCATCACATACCCTTATCTCCTGCATTACATTATTTGCCATTTGCCTCTCGTGTTCCTCTCCCCCATTGCACCCTTGCCGTTTTGTTCGCCCTCTCTCTCTATCCACCCTCTCTTTCTCTATTTGCCTCTTTTTGCCCGCTTGCTTTTTGTTTGCTTCTGTGTTAGTTCGTTTGCTTGTGGTTATGGCCAGTCCCTTACCTTCTGCCTCTATGTGTGAAATTTAGGAAATTATTGTCGATATGGACAAAAATAATATCATGAAAAATTCGGATGCTCCTGCTAGAGAACCACCCATCTTACATACAAAAAAATTCCATGCTGGTAGTGGTAATATTATTGGAAAAGGAGTTATTCAAGATTTCTTTACTTGTGGCGGTGCTTTACCTTCTATGGGTAGTTCCATCCTCCATAGAACTAGTAGTCTTGCGGACGCTATTGCCATGCTTGTAGTTGAACTTGAAAGACAATTCATGCACATGCATCATTGCATACAAAGGATTTTCCTAGAACTTTCTAATATTGAACATTCTTACATTAAGCGTGCTGCTACTATCTTTTTGGCTCATGAGTTTAGATTCATAATAAAAGAAGCCAAAGAAATCTTTGTGCATTATAGGGTGGACGCTTGTCGTCCTCCCATAGAGGCCATCCTCTTTGATCAAGAAGAAATAATGCGTTTTCAATCTCTAGACTATGTTGCATTTTGTGAAAATCTTAGAAAAAGGGTTCCTATCAATGTTTTAGTTGATAGAATTTCTGAACTTAATGATGATGTGGCTATTCAAAATAATGAACTTGGATATTCTCTTGAATATAGGCTCACAAAGTTCTGTCAAAAGAAGGCTTACAATAATGAATTGGTTATGCAATATGAAGGACCAAAGGAGGAACCTATACCTCATAAGGTTGATCTTGGGAACATATACCACCTAAGGTTGATCTTGGGGACCTGTGGCCGTGTAGGGATTGATAACCCCTTATCATGTTGGTTGCGAGGATTTATTTGTTTTGTGCAGGTACGAGGGACTGGCGCGTAACCTCCTACTGGATTGATACCTTGGTTCTCAAAAACTGAGGGAAATACTTACACTACTTTGATGCATCATCCCTTCCTCTTCGGGGAAAACCAACGCACTGCTCAAGAGGTAGCAACAAGGATTTCTGGCGCCGTTGCCGAGGAGGTCTACGCAAAAGTCAATATACCAAGTACCCATCACATACCCTTATCTCCTGCATTACATTATTTGCCATTTGCCTCTCGTTTTCCTCTCACCCACTTCACCCTTCCGTTTCATTCGCCCTCTCTCTCTATCCTCCCTCTCTTTCTCTATATGCCTCTTTTTACCCGTTTGCTTTTTGTTTGCTTCTGTGTTAGTTCGTTTGCTTGTGGTTATGGCCAGTCCCTTACCTTCTACCTCTATGTGTGAAATTGGGGAAATTATTGTTGATCTGGACAATAATAATATCATGAAAAATTCTGATGCTCCTGGTAGCCAACCACCCATCTTACATACAAAAAAAATCCGTGTTGGTACTGGTAATATTATTGGAAAAGGAGTTATTCAAGATTTCTTTACTTGTGCCAGTGATTTACCTTCAATGAGTAGTTCCATCCTACATAGAACTAGTAGTCTTGCGGATGCTATTTCCATGCTAGTAGTTGAACTTAAAAGATAATTCATGCACATGCACCCTTGCATACAAAGGATTTTCCTAGAATTTTCTAATATTGGACATTCTTCTATTAAGCGTGTCGCTACTATCTTTTTGGCTCATGAGTTTAGATTCATAATAAAAGAAGCTAAACAAATCTTTGCGCATTATAGGGTGGACGCTTGTCGTCCTCCCATAGAGGCCATCCTCTTTGATCAAGAAGAAATAATGCGTTTTCAATATCTAGACTATGTTGCTTTCAATGAAAATCTTAGAAAAAAGGTTTCCATCAATGTTTTAGTTGATAGAATTTCTGAACTTAATGATGATTTGGCTATTCAAAATAAGGAACTAGGATATTCTCTTGAATATAGGCTCACAAAGTTCTGTCAAAAGAATGCTTACAATGATGAATTGGTTGTGCAATACGAAGGACCAAAGGAGGAACCTATACCTCATAAGGTTGATCTTGGGAACCTATACCACCTAAGGCTGATCTTGAGGACCTGAGGCCGTGTAGGGATTGACAACCCCTTATCATGTTGGTTGCGAGGATTTATTTGTTTTGTGCAGGTACGAGGGACTGGCGCGTAGCCTCCTATTGGATTGATACCTTGGTTCTCAAAAACTAAGGGAAATACTTACGCTACATTGGTGCATCATCCCTTCCTCTTCGGGGAAAACCAACGCAGTGCTCAAGAGGTAGCAACAAGGATTTCTGGCGCCGTTGCCGAGGAGGTCTACGCAAAAGTCAATATACCCAGTACCCATCACATACCCTTATCTCCTGCATTACATTATTTGCCATTTGCCTCTCGTTTTCCTCTCACCCACTTCACCCTTGCCGTTTTATTCGCCCTCTCTCTCTATCCTCCCCCTCTTTCTCTATTTGCCTCTTTTTACCCGCTTGCTTTTTGTTTGCTTTTGTGTTAGTTCGTTTGCTTGTGGTTATGGCCAGTCCCTTACCTTCTGCCTCTATGTGTGAAATTGGAGAAATTATTGTCGATATTGACAATAATAACATCAGGAAAAATTCTGATGCTCCTGCTAGCGAACCACCCATCTTACATACAAAAAATCTGTGTTGGTACTGGTAATATTATTGGAAAAGGAGTTATTCAAGATTTCTTTACTTGTGTCGGTGCTTTACCTTCAATGGGTAGTTCCATCCTACATAGAACTAGTAGTCTTGCAGACGCAATTGCCATTCTTGTAGTTGAACTTGAAAGACAATTCATGCACATGCACCCTTGCATACAAAGGATTTTCCTAGAATTTTCTAATATTGGACATTCTTCTATTAAGCGTGGCGCTACTATCTTTTTGGCTCATGAGTTTAGATTCATAATAATAGAAGCCAAAGAAATCTTTGCGCATTATAGGGTGGACGTTTGTCGTCCTCCCATAGAGGCCATCCTCTCTGATCAAGAAGAAATAATGAGTTTTCAATATCTAGACTATGTTGCTTTCAATGAAAATCTTAGAAAAAAGGTTCCTATCAATGTTTTAGTTGATAGAATTTCTGAACTTAACGATGATTTGGCTATTCGAAATAATGAACTAGGATATTCTCTTGAATATAGGCTCACAAAGTTCTGTCAAAAGAATGCTTACAATGATGAATTGGTTGTGCAATACGAAGGACCAAAGGAGGAACCTATACCTCATAAGGTTGATCTTGGGAACCTATACCACCTAAGGTTCATCTTGGGGACCTGAGGCCGTGTACTGATTGACAACCCCTTATCATGTTGGTTGCGAGGATTTATTTATTTTGTGCAGGTACGAGGGACTGGTGCGTAGCCTCCTACTGGATTGATACCTTGGTTCTCAAAAACTGAGGGAAATACTTACGCTACTTTGCTGCATCATCCCTTCCTCTTCGGAGAAAACCAACGCAGTGCTCAAGAGGTAGCAACAAGTATTTCTGGTGCCGTTTCCGAGGAGGTCTACGCAAAAGTCAATATACCAAGGATTTTCCTAGAATTTTCTAATATTGGACATTCTTCTATTAAGCGTGCCGCTACTATCTTTTCGGCTCATGAGTTTAGATTCATAATAAAAGAAGCCAATGAAATCTTTGCGCATTATAGGGTGGACGCTTGTCGTCCTCCCATAGAGGCCATCCTCTCTGATCAAGAAGAAATAATGAGTTTTCAATATCTAGACTATGTTGCTTTCAATGAAAATCTTAGAAAAAAGGTTCCTATCAATGTTTTAGTTGATACAATTTCTGAACTTAATGATGATTTGGCTATTCGAAATAATGAACTAGGATATTCTCTTGAATATAGGCTCACAAAGTTTTGTCAAAAGAATGCTTACAATGATGAATTGGTTGTGCAATACGAAGGACCAAAGGAGGAGCCTATACCTCATAAGGTTGATCTTGGGAACCTATACCACCTAAGGTTCATCTTGGGGACCTGAGGCCGTGTAGGGATTGACAACCCCTTATCATGTTGCTTGCGAGGATTTATTTGTTTTGTGCAGGTACGAGGGACTGGCGCGTAGCCTCCTACTGGATTGATACCTTGGCTCTCAAAAACTAAGGGAAATACTTATGCTACATTGGTGTATCATCCTTTCCTCTTCGGGGAAAACCAACGCAGTGCTCAAGAGGTAGCAACAAGGATTTCTGGCGCCGTTGCCGAGGAGGTCTACGCAAAAGTCAATATACCAAGTACCCATCACATATCCTTATCTCCCGCATTACATTATTTGCCATTTGCCTCTCGTTTTCCTCTCACCCACTTCACCCTTGCCGTTTTATTCGCCCTCTCTCTCTATCCTCCCTCTCTTTCTCTATTTGCCTCTTTTTGCCCGCTTGCTTTTTTTTGCTTCTGTGTTAGTTCGTTTGCTTGTGGTTATGGCCAGTCCCTTACCTTCTGCCTCTATGTGTGAAATTGGGGAAATTATTGTTGATATGGACAATAATAATATCTTGAAAAATTCTGATGCTCCTGCTAGCGAACCACCCATCTTACATACAAAAAAATTCCATGTTGGTACTGGTAATATTATTGGAAAGGAGTTATTAAAGATTTCTTTACTTGTGCCGGTGCTTTACCTTCTATGGGTAGTTCCATCCTCCATAGAACTATTAGTCTAGCGGACACTATTGCCATGCTTGTAGTTGAACTTGAAAGACAATTCATGCACATGCACCCTTGCATACAAAGGATTTTCCTAGAATTTTCTAATATTGAACATTCTTCTGTTAAGCGTGCCGCTACTATCTTTTTGTCTCATGAGTTTAGATTCATAATAAAAGAAGCCAAAGAAATCTTTGCGCATTATAGGGTGGACGCTTGTCGTCCTCCCATAGAGGCCATCCTCTTTGATCAAGAAGAACTAATGCATTTTCAATCTCTAGACTATGTTGCTTTCAATGAGAATATTAGAAAAATGGCTCCTATGAATGTTTTTGTTGATAGAATTTCTGAAGTTAATGATGATTTGGCTATTCGAAATAATGAACTAGGATATTCTCTAGAATATAGGCTCACAAATTTTGTCAAAAAATGCTTACAATGATGAATTGGTTGTGCAATACGAAGGACCAAAGGAGGAACCTATACCTCCTAAGGTTGATCTTGGGAACCTATACCTCCTAAGGTTGATCGTGGGGACCTGTGGCCGTGTACGGATTGACAACCCCTTATCGCGTTGGTTGCGAGGATTTATTTGTTTTGTGCAGGTACGAGGGACTGGCGCGTAGCCTCCTAATGGATTGATACCTTGGTTCTCAAAAATTAAGGGAAATACTTACGCTACTTTGCTGCATCATCCCTTCCTCTTCGTGGAAAACCAACGCGGTGCTCCAGAGGTAGCAAGAAGGATCTCTGGCGCCGTTGCCGAGGAGGTCTATGCAAAAGTCGATATACCAAGTACCCATCACATACCCTTATCTCCCGCATTACATTATTTGCCATTTGCCTCTCGTTTTCCTCTCCCCCACTTCACCCTTGCCGTTTTATTCGCCCTCTCTCTCTATCCACCCTCTCTTTCTCTATTTGCTTCTTTTTGCCAGCTTGCTTTTTGTTTGCTTATGTGTTAGTTCGTTTGCTTGTGGTTATGGCGAGTCCCTTACCTTCTGCCTCTATGTGTGAAATTTGGGAAATTATTGTCGATATGGACAATAATAATATCATGAAAAATTCTGATGCTCCTGCTAGAGAACCACCCATCTTACATACAAAAAAATTCCATGTTGGTAGTGGTAATATTATTGGAAAAGGAGTTATTCAAGATTTCTTTACTTGTGCCGGTGCTTTACCTTCTATGGGTAGTTCCATCCTCCATAGAACTAGTAGTCTTGCGGACGCTATTGCCATGCTTGTAGTTGAACTTGAAAGACAATTCATGCACATGAATCCTTGCATACAAAGGATTTTCCTAGAACTTTCTAATATTGAACATTCTTCTATTAAGCATGCCGCTACTATCTTTTTGGCTCATGAGTTTAGATTCATAATAAAAGAAGCCAAAGAAATCTTTGCGCATTATAGGGTGGACACTTGTCATCCTCCCATAGAGGCCATCCTCTTTGATCAAGAAGAAATAATGCGTTTTCAATCTCTAGACTATGTTGCTTTCTATGAAAATCTTAGAAAAAGGGTTCCTATCAATGTTTTAGTTGATAGAATTTCCGAACTTAATGATGATGTGGCTATTCAAAATAATGAACTGGGATATTCTCTTGAATATAGGCTCACAAAGTTCTGTCAAAAGAATGCTTATAATAGTGAATTGGTTGTGCAATATGAAGGACCAAAGGGGGAACCTATACCTCCTAAGGTTGATCTTGGGAACTTATACCTCCTAAGGTTGATCATGGGGACCTGTGGCCGTGTAGGGATTGACAACCCCTTATCGCGTTGGTTGCGAGGATTTATTTGTTTTGTGCAGGTACGAGGGACTGGCGCGTAGCCTCCTACTAGATTGATACCTTCATTCTCAAAAACTGAGGGAAATACTTACGCTACTTTGCTGCATCATCCCTTCCTCTTCGTGGAAAAGCAACGCAGTGCTCAAGAGGTGGCAAGAAGGATCTCTAGCGCCGTTGCCGAGGAGGTCTACGAAAATGTCGAGATACCAACTACCCATCACATACCCTTATCTCCCGCATTACATTATTTGCCATTTGCCTCTTGTTTTCCTCTCCCCCACTTCACCCTTGCCGTTTTATTCACCCTCTCTCTCTATCCTCCCTCTCTTTCTCTATTTGCCTCTTTTTGCCCGTTTGCTTTTTGTTTACTTCTGTGTTAGTTCGTTTGCTTGTGGTTATGGCCAGTCCCTTACCTTCTGCCTCTATGTGTGAAATTGGGGAAATTATTGTCGATATGGACAATAATAATATCATGAAAAATTCTGATGCTCCTGCAAGAGAACCACCCATCTTACCTACAAAAAAAAATTCGTGTTGGTAGTGGTAATATTATTGGAAAAGGAGTTATTCGAGATTTCTTTACTTGTGCCGCTGCTTTACCTTCTATGGGTAGTTCCATCCTCCATAGAACTAGTAGTCTTTCGGACGCTATTGCCATGCTTGTAGTTGAACTTGAAAGATGATTCATGCAAATGCACCCTTGCATACAAAGGATTTCCCTAGAATTTTCTAATATTGAACATTCTTCTGTTAAGCGTGCCGCTACTATCTTTTAGGCTCATGAGTTGAGATTCATAGTAAAAGAAGCCAAAGAAATCTTTGCGCATTATTGGGTGGACACTTGTCGTCCTCCCATAGAGGCCATCATCTTTGATCAAGAAGAAGTAATTCGTTTTCAATCTCTAGACTATGTTGCTTTCAATGAAAATCTTAGAAAAAGGGTTCCTATCAATGTTTTAGTTGATAGAATTTCTGAACTTAATGATGATTTGGCTATTTGAAATAATGAACTAGTATATTCTCTTGAATATAGGCTCACAATGTTTTTTCAAAAGAAAGCTTAAAATGATTAACTGGTTGTGCAATACGAAGGACCAAAGGAGGAACCTATACATCCTAAGGTTCATCTTGGGAACCTATACCTCCTAAGGTTGATCTTGGGGACCTGTGGCTGTGTAGGGATTGACAAACCCTTATCGCGTTGGTTGTGAGGATTTATTTGTTTTGTGCAGGTACGAGGGACTGGCGCGTAGCCTCCTACTGGATTGATACCTTGGTTCTCAAAACTGAGGGAAATACTTACGCTACTTTGCTGCATCATCCCTTCTTCCTCGGGGAAAACCAACGCAACACTCAAGAGGTAGCAAGAAGGATTTCTGGCGCCGTTACCGAGGAGGTCTATGCAAAAGTCAATATACCAAGAACCCATCACATACCCTTATCTCCCGCATTACATTATTTGCCATTTGCCTCTCGTTTTCCACTCCCTCACTTCACCCTTGCCGTTTTATTTGCCCTCTCTCTCTATCCTCCCTCTCTTTCTCTATTTGCTTCTTTTTGCATGCTTGCTTTTTTTTTGCTTGTGTGTTAGTTCGTTTGCTTGTCGTTATGGCCAGTCCCTTACCTTCTGCCTCTATGTCTGAAATTGGCGAAATTATTGTCGATATGGACAATAATAATATCATGAAAAATTCTGATGCTCCTGGTAGAGAACCACCCATCTTACATACAAAAAAATTCCGTGTTGGTAGTCGTAATATTATTGGAAAAGGAGTTATTCAAGATTTCTTTACTTGTGCCGGTGCTTTACCTTCTATGGGTAGTTCCATCATCCATAGAACTAGTAGTCTTGCGGATGCTATTGCCATGCTTGTAGTTGAACTTGAAAGACAATTCATGCACATGCACCCTTGCATCCAAAGGATTTTCCTAGAATTTTCTAATATTGAACATTCTTCTGTTAAGTGTTTCGCTACTATCTTTTTGGCTCATGAGTTCAGATTCATAATAAAAGAAGCCAAGGAAATCTTTGCGCATTATAGGGTGGATGCTTGTTGTCCTCCCATAGAGGCCATCCTCTTTGATCAGGTAGAAATAATGCGTTTTCAATCTCTAGACTATGTTGCTTTCAACGAAAATTTTAGAAAAAGGGTTCCTATCAATGTTTTAGTTGATACAATTTCTGAACTTAATGATGATTTGGCTATTCGAAATAATGAACTAGGATATTCTCTTGAGTATAGGCTCACAAAGTTCTGTCAAAAGAATGCTTACAATGATGAATTGGTTGTGCAATACGATGGACCAAAGGAGGAACCTGTACCTCCTAAGGTTGATCTTGGGAACCTATTCCTCCTAAGGTTAATCTTGGGGACTTGTGGCCGTGTAGGGATTGACAACCCCTTATCGCATTAGTTGCGAGGATTTATTTGTTTTGTGCAGGTATGAGGGACTGGCGCGTAGCCTCCTACTCGATTGATACCTTGGTTATCAAAAACTGAGGGAAATACTTACGCTACATTGCTGCATCATCCCTTCCTCTTCGGGGAAAACCAACGCAGTGCTCAAGAGGTAGCAAGAATGATTTCTGGCGTCGTTGCCAAGGAGGTCTACGCAAAAGTCAATATACCAAGTACCCATCACATACCCTTATCTCCCGCATTACAATATTTCCATTTGCCTCTCGTTTTCCTCTCCCCCACTTCACCCTTGCCATTTTATTCGCCCTCTCTCTCTCTATCCTCCCTCTCTTTCTCTATTAGCCTCTTTTTGCCCGCTTGCTTTTTGTTTGCTTGTGTGTAAGTTCTTTTGCTTGTCATTATGGCAGTCCCTTACCTTCTGCCTCTATGTCTGCAATTGGGGAAATTATTGTCGATATGGACAAAAATAATATCATGAAAAATTCTGATGCTCCTGCTAAAGAACCACCCATCTTACATAAAAAAAATTCCGTGTTGGTAGTGGTAATATTATTGGAAAAGGAGTTATTCAAGATTTCTTTACTTGTGTCGGTGCTTTACCTTCTATGGGTAGTTCCATCCTCCATGGAACTAGTAGTCTTGCGGACGCTATTGCGATGCTTGTAGTTGAACTTGAAAGACAATTCATGCACATGCACCCTTGCATGCAAAGGATTTTCCTAGAATTTTCTAATATTGAACATTCTTATGTTAAGCATGCCGCTACTATCTTTTTGCCTCATGAGTTTAGATTCATAATAAAAGAAGCCAAAGAAATCTTTGCGCTTTATAGGGTGGACGCTTATCGTCCTCCCATAGAGGCCATTCTCTTCGATAAAGAAGAAATAATGCATTTGAAATCTCTAGACTATGTTGCTTTCAATGAAAATCTTAGAAAAAGGGTTCCTATCAATGTTTTAGTTGATAGAATTTCTGAACTTAATGATCATTTGGCTATTCGAAATAAGGAACTAGGATATTCTCTTGAATATAGGCTCACAAAGTTCTGTCAAAAGAATGCTTACAATGATGAATTGGTTGTGCAATACGAAGGACCAAAGGAGGAACCTATACCTCCTAAGGTTGATCTTGGGAACCTATACCTCCTGAGGTTGATCTTGGGGACTTGTGGCCGTGTAGGGATTGACAACCCCTTATCATGTTGGTTGCGAGGATTTATTTGTTTTGTGCAGGTACGAGGGACTGGCGCGTAGCCTCCTACTAGATTGTTACCTTGGTTCTCAAAAACTGAGGTAAATACTTACGCTATTTTGTTGCATCATCCCTTCCTCTTCGGGGAAAACCAATGCAGTGCTCAAGTGGTAGCAGTTGCGTGCCGGATTCTGGAGCCATATCGGTCTCCTGAATTTGGTCCGGTTGAGGGTCGAACTGAATACAGCCCTCCTCACCACCAGTCTCCATGGAGATCGTCCCCCTGGTGTACGGTGACGGAGGCATCACCATATGGCGCCTCCTGAGCCTCTCCCCGGCCTGGGAAAGTCCTTCGGGACAACACCTCTGAGTCGTCCTTGGCCTTGGGGGAGTGAGCGGCCGGCAGTGTCTCGCTGGCCATCGCCTTTGAGTCCAACGAACCTCCTGACGAGGATCGCTGGGGTAATCGTGGGCTGGACTGTAATAACATAACCAATCATGTCAGTACAATGCGGAGGCGAGACTTGATTTATAGGCAGACATTAGGCCTAGCACTAATGATGCATCCTGAGGCCTAATACGGGGGCGTTGCTCCGGACTGCTCTCGATGTCCTAGGCAGAGCTGCCCACGAGTGGTCCTTTCCCCTTCTTGGGCGCCTCCGCCTTCAGAATTGTGGAGGCCGCCCTCCTCTTCCTCCCCCCATCAGGGGAGAATCGCTTTCCTCCTCCTCCTCATCTTCGTCGTCTTCGGCGGCGGAGGAGCGGGTCTTGTCTTCGGACGTCATGTCCAAAGCACGCTTACAGCGGGGGCCGCTCCGGACCCCCTTGCCTTTCCTGTGGCCTTAAGGCGCCGGCTCCAGCATCTTCGCTAACGCGGGGTGACTGGTTCTTCAGGCAGCAGAGCCGGACACCGGATTTGCTTTGCCCTCTTCAGCCAGTTCTGAAGAAGCAACGATAATAAAAGCTTAGATATCATCCTTGAAACATGCAAGTAGGGGATGTGTTGAAGATCACATACCTCGTTGGGGAGGTGGTTAATGTCGAGCCGGCGGTATCTCGTTGCCCTTGAAGAGCAACTTCCAGGCATCTTCCTGAGTCGTTTTGAAGAGCCTCTCTAGGGTATGGTGCTTCTTTGGACTGAACTCCCATAGAGGGCGGCTCCAGCTTTGGCAAGGGAGGATCCGACGTACCAGCATCACTTGGATTACGTTGACGAGCTTGATGTCTTTATCCACCATGCTTTGAATGCGCGTCTGCAGCGCTGTCAGCTCGTCTAGTGAACACCAGTTCGGGCTCTTCTCAACCCAGGAGGTGAGTCGCGTGGGAGCGCTGGAGTTGAATTCGGCTGCTGTGACGTAGAACCAATGCTTCTGCCACTCTTTTACAGTCTCAACGAAAGTGCCTTTTGGCCAGGAGACATTGGCCAGCTTTCTCACCATGGCGCCTCCGCACTCCGCCTGCTGGCCATCCACCACCTTCGGCTTCACATTGAAGACCTTGAGCCACAGCCCGAAGTGGGGTTGGATGCAGAGGAAGGCCTCGTACACGACGATGAACGCGAGATTTTGAGGTAGGAGTTCGCGGATAGATCATGGAAATCTCGCCTGTAATAGAACATAAGCCCGCGGACAAAGGGGTGGAGTGGAAACCCTAGCCCGCGGAGGAAATGACAGATGAATACTACCCTCTCATTGGGCTTTGGCGTGGGTACGATTTGTCCCTGGGCTGCAAGGCGGTGCGAGATTTCCTTCGCCAAGTACCCGGCCTCCCGAAGCTCGACAATGTCCTCCTCCTTGACGGATAAGGCCATCCACTTGCCTTGACCTCCGCATCCGGACATGGTTTAGTGCTTGCTCGAGTGTAAAAAAGATGGGAACTTGGGTGCTGCAGCTCAAGAGTGGAAAGGAAAAGGAAGAGAGAAGGCGTGGGAGAAGAAAGGGGAATGTTATCTCCTTATAAGGGCAGTGAATATTGAACGCCTCCCTGTAATGCCCCGGACACACCCGCCGGTGGTTGTTACTCCTAGCGGGATCTAGACTGGCCCCACAGATCAATCCTAGTCTTTTCTGCGCACTTTGTCCTCACTCGTGCGCACCGGGGAGCAACTTCCCGGTCGGTCACCCATCCTGACACTACTCCAAGCTGAGCACGCTTAACTTTGGAGTTTTCTCCGAATGGGCTCTCGGAAAAGAAGGAATTCCTTATTGATCTGAGTAGTCTATCATCACTAATAAGCGAGGCCATCATCACACACATCCCCACTCAGAGGAACCGACGTCCTTGTCGGGCCACAAGAACATTCCCTCTTGGCACATATGTCTGTGCATCCAGTCCGGTACATGTGCCATGTCGGGTGCCACGACGGGTCACAAGCGTCATGAACAACATGACCGCGCACCTGTCCACAAACATCCGTGTAACCGCGAGGGTCGGCTCTGATACCAACTTGTAACGCCCAGGACACACCCGCCAGTGGCCGTTACTCCTAGCGGGATCTAGACTGGCTCCACAGATCAATAGTAGTCTTTTTTCGCACTTTGTTCTCACTCGTGCGCACCCGGGAGCAACTTCCCGGTCGGTCACCCATCCTAGCACTACTCCAAGCTGAGCATGCTTAACTTTGCAGTTCTGTCCGAATGGGCTCTCGAAAAAGAAGGAATTCCTTATTGATATGAGTAGTCTATCAACCTTAATAAGCGAGGCCATCACACTCCCCACTCGCCTTAAAATTAGCCTACTCCCAAGGGCTGTGTAAATAGCACGGTTGGGTTACCCATACCTGTATTGATGAGAATCCCACAATAAGGGGACACGATCTCTGCTTTGACAAGACGTGCCAATGGCAACCGTGTCTCGAAACATGGAGCGACAGACGAAAACGGTTCGAAATTATGACCAGATGGACCTAAGGTCATGTTACAAAAAGTTGTCAACAGATTGGATTCGAGAAATATTATATTCTCTCTACGGTTGTGTGGGGTGTGTGTGTGTGTTGCAGATCTATACACATCGATACGTCCGAAGACTATTTTGGTACAGTTCGGAAGGAGGAACCCGCCTTGCAATGCCGAAGAAAGATCTACGTGTCGGATACTTTGTCATTGAATCCAGGTTCAGCGGCTACTGAGGGAGTCCTGGACTAAGGGGTCCTCGGGCGTCCGGCCTATTAGCCATGGGCCGGACTAATGGGCTGTGAAGATACGAAGACCGAAGACTGCACCCATGTCGATGGGACTCTCCTTAGCTTGGAAGGCATGCTTGGTGACCGAATATGTAGATTCCTTTCTTTGTAACCGACCTTGTGTAACCCTAGACCCTCTCGGTGCTTATATAAACCGGAGGACTTAGTCCGGAAAGGGTAGATATTCATTACCATAGCCATACCAGCTATACCTCTAGGGTTTAGCCATGACGATCTCGTGGTAGATCAACTCTTGTAATACTCATATTCATCAATATCAATCAAGCAGGACATAGGGTATTACCTCCATAGAGAGGGCCCGAACCTAGGAAAACATCATGCCCCCAGTCTCCTGTTACCATCGACCTTAGATGCACAGTTCGGGACTCCCTACCCGAGATCCACTGGTTTTGACACCGACAAGGGGTGGTTGAACAAGACCCCGTGTTGAAAAGTAGCCGGTGGAGGAGCGGTGGAGGCTGGATGAACAGGAGCCCGTGGATGAACAGTCACAGGTGGATGCTGGAGGAGGTCGACGGTGGATGACCAGTAGCTTGTGCAGGTTGGAGAAGGTCGACGGTGGAGATTAACAGTATCCCGTGGAGTCCTGTTTTGCAGTAGGCACATCCCTCCCGATGAACAGAACTCCCGTTTTGACCGTAGCACTCCAACACAAGTCCGTTTCCTCTGTTTTGCGGTACGCCACTCCCCTCCCGATCAACAGGGCCCCGTTTCGACCATAAGAGGTCCAAGAGAAGTATGTTTCCTTTTTTTTGCGGTATGCTAGACACCTCCCAATGAATAGGATCCCATTTCGACTGTGGCCGGTCAAACACGAGGCCTTTTCCTCCGTTCTGTGGTACGCCAGGCCTCGTTTTGATCGACTGTTCCATCCAACCCGGTTGGCTCCCGATGAACATGATGTCTTCCGTTGCCTCCTGATGAACACGACGCATTTCGTTGCCTCCCCATGAACACGACAATGATGCTGTTTCTCCGTTCTGACCCATCCATGTACACGAGCCCTAGTCGTACATATGCACGAGTAGGCGTTTGAGACCCTGCCCGTATGTACGTACGTGACCGTATTTACTTTCTTGCACCCTGGCCATTGTATGTTCTTGTACATGCTACATGCGCGCCTCTACTACGACACGTGCCCTTCCTTACACAGGCACGGTTCATCGCTGCAGCCTGCAGACAGACCGATCGACCAATATGTATGTACAAGTTCACGACCAGAATGACAACGCTATGTACGCTTCAACCAGGTGGGTCCCGACTGTCAGGCACTTCCTTGCATGTGAAGATGTAGCTGGTGGGTCCCAGCAGTCAGGGGGAAACGTTTTTTTCGTGAAATACAGTGGCCCGTCTGATGGGTCCCTGCTGTCAGGTGATGGAATCATTATTTTCCACGTAATAAGGAGGCATTTCCTTGTTGTGTCCATGGATCCAGTTGTCAGCCTCTCCACATATAGTACTCTTCTGATGAAAGTCGTTCCTTGACCACATTGACCACGCCGCGCCGAGAGCACCAAGGCGGTAGACAAAGGCGAGGCCTAGGAAGGGGACGACGCGGAGCCGGGGAAGACGCGACACTTGATGCCCACACGGAGAGGAGTACGAGGGTTCACTGGTTCGGCTGCGGTGTGAGGCTGCCATCCCCACAGGTCCTGGCCAGCGATGGGAATAGTAGAGGGCGACGAGGCCTCTGCGGCAGCACAGCCGGCCACGAGATGCAGGAGCATGTGGCACGACCGGCGCTGCTTTGGGCGGCTGGAGGAAGAAGACTAGAGGTTGAAGAAGCACTACAGCCGTTGGATGGACATCGTATGGTCACTGGAGCTAGAATCATTCATATTGACTAAGTTGACAAAGCCCTCCATCCCCGTCAACTTAGTAGGCCCACAAACCAGCCTCCCACTATGGTGGGTCCCAGCTAGCAGGGGGTTATTCATTTTTTTGTGCATAATAAGGAGGCACTTCCTTGCGTGCGAAGATATAGCTGGTGAGTCTGACCTGTCAGTGGGGGGAACATTTTTTTTTGCGAAATACAGGGTCCTTCCGTGGGTCCCATCTGTCAGGTGGAGGAATCATTATTTTGCGCGTAATAAGGAGGCATTTTCTTGCGTGCGGCTGTGGACCTAGCTGTCAACCTTTCCACGTATAGTCCACTTCCGATGGATGTCGTTCGTTGACCACACCACGCTGAGCACCAGGGTGGTGGATGACAGCGAAGCCTAGGAAGGGAACGACACGGAGCCAAGAATGACTCGGCAGTTGTTTCCCATGCAGAGGGGAGTACGAGGGTTTACTGGTTCATCTGCCGCCACCAGAGAATCGCAACAAGTGTGGTTGAGTAGAGGGATGGCTAGGCCAGCGATGGGACTACAATGGGGCGGTGATGCCTGCGCGGCAGCACAGCCGGCCGCGGGAGGAGGGAGGATGCAGCCCCACCGGCGGTTGTTTGAGCAGCTAGAGCAGGAAGAGCAGAGACTGAAGAAGGACGACGGTCGTTGGATGGACATCCAACAGTCACTACTCTTGTATGTTGACTAAGTTGACACGACGTTGCGTGTGCATCAACCTTTTTCTTAGGAAAGCATACACGTCAACCTGTAGTAGGCGCACGAGTCAGCCTCAAATCTGTGGAAAACAGCATACAGTCCATCTGCCATTATTTCTAATAATTTATAGTCCATTTGCTAATTCTTAAGAATTATTTTGGAGCCCATCTTCTTTTTGTTATCATTACACCCCATATTGTGGCCACGGTTAAAAATTATACGAAATTGTTCATATTTCGGTGCGGTCAACTGTTTTTAATCCCGAAATATCGAGTCACATTCAAACTATTTTGAAAAATAATTTATGTAAATATAAGATCCACATAAATTTCCATGCGTAAAAATCAATGGAATTTAAAATCTTGTATTGAAAAAAATTGAAACTAATTCCCGGTTTGATGTGTTCTAAAATTGTACAGCCCATTTCTGGGCAAACTGAATGAAACTCTCCTCATATTGAAAGGTTTGCAGACCAGCAGGGCTCAAAAAGCAAGTAGGTCTCATTTGGGTATTTGTTTAAAAAAATAGAACTGGGCTACCTATTTTCAGCAAGAAAAAAGCACAACTGGGCTGAAGATGTGGTAAACATAAATAAAACCCTGATTAGACGGGCCATAGCCCCCGCACGGCCCCATTGTTACCCTGACCCGTCGCTAAAACTAGTATAAATAACAGCTGCGTGTTCCTTAAGAAAAAAGAGTAAAGAACAACTGCGTGACCTACTGGGTCCCTGGCACTGCTAGGAAAAGGCCTCCTAGTGGCGCACCTATTTTGGCTACTAATGGCACACTACAGGTGCGCCACTAGCACCACGCCGTTAAAATTTTACTAATGGCATACCACAGGTGCGCCATTTGTATCCCATAGGTGCGCCATTAGTATCTGGTATACTAATGGCGCACCACATAGAAGTGCGCCATTAGTACCAATTTTTTTTAAAAAAAATCAGAATTTTTTTTCAATTTTTTTTGGTTTTTTCTTAATCTCGGGTCACTATGGCTTAATCTCGGGTCAATATGCTTAATCTCAAGTCAAATCGCACTCTGTGGTCAAACTTCCTGGAAGGTCACCCATCCTCACACTACTCCAGCCCGAGCACGCTTAACTTCGCAGTTCTATCCAACCCCAGCACCAACTCACTTCACATGCACTTGTTGATATATCTATGATATCAATCCTATTAAACCTTGTTGATGTCTAGGACTTTGTTCATGTTCATGAGTATGATGAAATTTTGAAAAAATATTTCAAACTTCCCGGTCATATTACGTATCATATTTTGAAAAAAAATTCCAATTTTTTTTTTGAAACCAATTTTTTCCTGTTACTAGTGGCGCACCTAGCAAATGCTGCGCCACTAGTAAGTTTGAATTTTTTTCATTTCCCCCCCTCTAGATCCTAAAAGCCCCATATCTTTTGTTCTGTTAGGTTTTTGGGGATTTTGAAGATGTTGAACACTTTTCGAGTAGATGATTTTTCATATAAAAAACTTTTTAATCTGAGTTCGTATGCAAAAGTTATGCCCATTTTACTAAATTCCACAGAGATTTTGCAAATAAAGCCGAAATTCATATTTGTAAATTTTCCCAACAACTAGACCACATATCACATGGGATATTTTTTTATTTTTTGACATTTCCTTCATTTTCTTTTATTTTTCTTAAAACTGAAAAGGCAGTCCAGGGGGGTGCATTTAGCACTAGGGTTACTAATGGCGCACCTGATGTGTGGTGTGCCATTAGTAGTTTTGGGTTACTAATGGCTCACCTGGTGTGTGGTGTGCCATTAGTAGTTTTGAAAAATGAAATAAAAAAACTTTGTTAGTAATGGCGCACCACGGGATAGTGCGCCATTACTAGTTAAAACTAGTAATGGCGCACTGTCCCATGGTGCGCCATTACTAACAATTTTTTTTTTCCAAAACTACTAATGGCGCACGGTGGGTGTGGTGCGCCATTACTATGTCAACTAGTAATGGCGCACTATCCCTTGGTTTGTCATTACTAACATTTTTTTTCAAAACTACTAATGGCGCACCACACACTAGGTGCGCCATTAGTAATATATTACTAATGGCGCACATGTATCTGATGCGCCACTGCTATATGCAGTGGCGCACGACATACACGGTGCGCCATTAATGTCCATATCATCTATAGCCCTTTTCCTAGTAGTGTGGTGTTAGCCGATCGTTGTGTAATTCTCTCGTTTATTGACTACGTTGACAATGGCGTGAGCCCCAGATTTCCAACCATTAGGAGGAACCATTTTTTGGGCTTGTAATAACGAGGCACTTGCTTGTGTACTGCCATGACACTGGTGGGTCCCTACTGTCCTCGTCTCCACGTACGGTCATCTCCTTGTTCCTCTCGGTTGTTGACGACATTGACAATGCAAGAGGGCGGCGCACCGCGCACGGCGATTGAACCAAGGTGGTGGACGACGGCGAGGCCTCGGAGTGAATGAACAGGAGCCGTGGAAGATGCGTCGGTCAGTCACAGGCGGAGGGGAGTACGAGGTTTGACTGGTTTGGGTGCGTGTTGGTGCTGACGTCACCGGAGAAAAACTAGACGTGTGGGGGATAGAGGGAGGGACTGGACAATGTTGGATGGTACGGTAGGGCGGCAGAGGTGCAGCCAGCCATGGGAGGCGGGAGCAGGCGGAACCGACGGGGTGGTTTGGTTTGGCGGCTGGAGGAAGAAGACAAGAGATAGAAGATACACGACTGCTGTTGGATGTCAATCCAATGAGTGGTAGGCAGAATCGTTTGTAGACTAGCTAGTAAGTCGACACCACCTTGGATAGGCTATTTCCTCGTGGGTCCCAAATGTCGGAATCGAAATCTGTCACGGTCATGCAACCTTTCCTATGAAAATTTACATCCCATTTGGTGTGCTAGTTCAAAATAAGGTTGTTGGTGCTTGTGGGGGCTAATCACTTGGCTTCTGTAATGCAAAGTGAGCTCAAGCAGCCGGTGAGAGTGATGTTATTTCCCTTAGTTGGGATTTGTTACAATATTTCAGCCTAAATTAAATGAATGGCAAGACATTTTCCTTGTTTCAAAGAAAATATGACAGTCACAGCGGAGTTGAAAAGGGCAAGAACATCTAACTCCAACTTACAAACTGTACAAAAGCATGAGGGTTAATTGTTCATCAGGTTTAGACAAAACCCAGGTTGAAATGGGCAACAACATCTAACTCCGGCAGTGTTTTCGGTAGTCACAGTCAAATGGATCGGTCAAGTCCATAGAATGAACATCCTGGGTTGTAAAATTTACTGGATTATGACCACAATAATTTGTAAATAGAAGTCCGGCACGTTCAGAAGCTCTTTTGCCCCTGAAACTCCTTTTTTTGCTCTTCGAGATACCCATCCATCAAAACTATGCTGCTGATAAACTTAAGCCTGATGGACAATAGTAACCTCACACTTAGCTGGAAGAATGTGACAAATCTAGTGTTTGCATGGTTGGCTACATATCGTTCTAGCGTTATTGTCTTCAATCGGATGTCATGAGACGTGAGAAAATCCCGGTTCTTACGAATCCATTGATTGGTTATAACATTCTTACCCTGTCCTGTTGCTTAAATAGACATGAAGATTGAAAACAGTTAAGGTCTAAAAAAAGAGTGTCGAAAGAGCAACAACTAAATGGTTAATTCTAGTACACTATATGCGGGCTTCCAATGTGCGTGAAATTATCACGTTTATATACAACTTCTTCAGACATGGAAAGCATTGCACCAAGCCAATAATCTTGTTTAGATCAAAACTATTCATTTGGATATATAAGATCTTGATAGAATCGACCACCATTGATAGGCTATCCATGGAGAAACTCTTCATTGAGCATAGAACATAGTATTAGTAAAAAATGTGTACTCCAAAATGATATATAACTGATGCACAGAAATTTAAACTGCAGTGTATGGTTAAATGTGTATATTATAATATAAAGTACCTGAAGAACTATGGAGCCAAACACCATATTGAAATGAGCACAAACATCATGTATTACACCCAAGGTCTCTAGTTTAGGCGCAGAGAGGGCGGTCATTTGCGACACTGAATAACTAGAATCAAGGATCAACCTTTGAAGTGAGGGGGCATCTTGGATGATGAGCTGCCTTCCATCAAAAGAAATTCCAATTCTGACAAGGTTAGGCAACTTTATTTGGAGACAACCGATTCTAACTGTGAAAACAAGCACCAAGCACTCCAGGGCAGGGCAACTGGAGTGGATGATACTATGCAATGAGGCCTTCGATATACGAACCCGCACAAGTGAAAGTTTCTTGAGAAATGGGAGTCGAAGGTTTAGTACCAGATTGTCTAGTAGGTAGCACAGTGCAAAGGTGGTGGTGTGGAGAGAGGAGGGAAACTGTGAGATGGACATCAGTGCTGATGGTACAGGTACATGGCGTTTGATATCTGGTAGTTGATTTCCGGGAGAATAGTAGAACTCAAGAAGCTGTAGTTCTGTGAATTCAGGGGATTTCAGCCAGGCGTCCACCGTGAAGGGCATGCTATGCTTGCTCAGGTAGCATGACGGGATGCAGAGGCTTTGAACGGAGCCCTGATGGGAGGAGATAATGGCTTTGGGGATTTCAAAATCATTGAAGAGAGATAGCTGAAGACAGTCGAGATTAAGGGGCACGACGCGCCATAGAGGGCGCCATCGAATTGAGAGGACTTGGGTGCGGTAGCAATCCATGTTGGGGAGAAGCGAGATGATCTCCCCAAGGATGGCGTCCGGGAGATCTCTAATGCGGTCCACCCGAGATTCTATGGGTTCCTAGGATCCGGTGGGGGCGGGGTCGCCGCTTCTCCCCACACTGCCGAGTGTGGGATCGACAACATGCGTCGACGCTGGTGCGAGCCTCATCTTCTTGGAGCTAGGGTCGGCCGACTCCATTTTCCTCGAGGGCGGCGTGTCACGCTCACAGATTTCAGCAGAGTAACGAATGATGAGCCTAGTTCTAGTGCGAGTGAAGAAGAAGGGGAGCTGGGGTTTTTCTGTAGTAGTGAGGAAGAAGGGGAGCTGGGGTTTTCTGAAGGAGTGAGGTGAGGAATTTGGGGGTACTAGTGGAGCGACCTGACATGAGGTGGGTGGGAGTGAGGAGGAAGAAGATCACCCAGGTTTTTTTGGGGCGCTGTGTTGGGTGTGGGTAGCACCTCTCATTAAGTAAATATATGGGTTTTGAATTGATTTTATTATTTACTAGGGTGGATGGGTTGTTTTGTCTTGGGCCTAGAGAAACAATTACTACTAGTACAGTGGAGACACTCTACAACTACCCAGAAAAACAACAACTACTAGTAAAGAGGATACACTACCACTTCTGGCTCCTCCTAGGTCATCGAAATGTCTCCCTCTACTGAATGCCATTTTACTTTTGTTCACCGACATGCAGGCCATGCCGCGCGCGGGCCCAAATGTCGTCCAGCAAATTAGAAGGTAGTATGCAGGCGGAGAGTCACCCCGGTCGTAGCGCGGTAGTAACGAGCTATCGTATCACAAAACCCCACCTCCCCGCACTCTTTGTTTGACGAACAATGCAACAAGAATTTCACTCTTCGTTGAATCCCCTTCTCCCTTACCATCTTCAAGAAATCCAACACTCTCATCTGCCACTGTTCTTCTCTCCCAATGAAGGGAAGGTAAGCGAATCTGTGATATTGGTATATTTTCATTCAGAGAAAAAAAGAACTTTTGCAGAGCAGTAACCGACCCTCACTCTCTCTTTTGTTTCATTGTCATTGCGATTGTGTTTTCCTTTTAGTGGTCTCGTAGTATTCGTCAGTTTCATGATGGACCAGGGAGAACCAGGCAAAGATCTGCCGATATTGGAGCAGACGCGGGAGGCTGATCCCCAAAAGGCAGAGAGCTCCAAGAAGATGGAGGCAGCCACCGAGCCGACCCCAGATACACTCACGGCCACTACTGAGATGGTCAACGCCCGTTTGAGGTTACAGCCCCCGTGGCACTACAGGAGCAGTTTCCCCCCTTCGAGGATGTGTCCTCCCACCCAGCTGAGCTGTCCAAGGTGATTTTGTTCTATGCCGATCTTGATTGCGGTTATTCATCTAAGTATGTGGTGATGAATAATGCAAATTTTTATTAGCTTCATTGCCATGCTATACAAAGTGGTTTAAATAACTTGTGTTTCTTATACTAGGAAGTAATTCAGAATTTGTTTCTGTTTCAATTAGAGCCTTGATCTAGACAAGGATTGTGTGGTTGTACATGTCACTCGCTATGAGGTGGATGACTTGAATATATGCACTAGGAAAACAGAGTTCTTAGGCTATTGGATCCTAGAAGCCGCCTGCACTTATACCGATGTCGACTTGTATTCTAGCCTCACTGTTGTCAGGCGTGTTGTCCAGGGTGTACTGAAGCAAAAGAAGTTCAATGCTACTCCTTCGTTTGTGAGGCATACTGTTCTTGTCAAGCTTATGCATGAAGATGATGAGGCATGCGTCCACAAACAAGTTTATGAGTGGAAAGGCCATAAGGTTATCTTCATGAAGGTTCACATGATTGAATTGCGGCCGGACGTCCTCGATGATGTTCATGGCTAGGTCCGTCTTGTGTCCAGCCCAAATTAGATCGAGGCATGAAATAGTTTCCCCAACTAGTGTTTAATAGTAGTTTGGATTGTGTCTAATTATCCAAACCTTGCCTATTATCGAGCCCTCTGGGCTAGTACTCTGTTTGAATCGGTCTATGGGAACTGCTGCTACTTTTGTGTGCCCGTGAATCATGTGAGAACCATCGTAATTGTTGCCAAAACAGATAGGTCCTCACTAGTTTTTTCATGAATATGGAATGGTAAGACATAAGGTGTCCCGGTTTATCATGCGAGCAGTGTGTGTTTGATGAAATAGAGTACTTGCTTGAGAACTATGCGCTGATGTATAGATAAGTACTTGTAAACACTATTGGTGCTACCCCACTTGTAAATAGTTGTGCAAAACACGGCACATTGGCTCAGCTCACTTCAACGCTAGGCTATCGACCAACTAACAATCACTAATTTGTTGTCTGACATATAAGCAACTACGTATCTTGTTATAGTGGTTCATGCAGTTAACTAAGGTGACAATGTAAATTCCAAATATTCACACACTAGTCCAGTGTTCATGTGGAACACTCACATTAAACTCGGCTTCATAAAACACTTGAAAAGCTTAAGTTAAGCAATATAGGAATACCTAAAAACTGGTGGTTAGAGGACGACAACTTGGAATAGCCATCTTATTTTGTGCAGTTGTACTAAATCTGAGGTGTGTACTTTTGATTGCGCAGATAGAAAGAATATGGAGACAGACAACCCTCTTTGCGCAAATACAAAATACGATTATTTAAACAGTGACAATTATTTGCAGTGGCATATGATTGACAACAACATCTATTGTGTTATAATTGGCACTAGATTAACAGTATGAAAGTGCCCTTAAGTAAGTAGCATCACATCACATCAACACTGCCACTAGATTAACATGCAGAACAATAGCATTAGTATTACTGTCATGAGAGTAGCACATGGTCAGTAAATGTGCAATCAAATTTGTGCAGTTCCACTGGGATGAAGCAATGTTAGCGGTGTGAGATTTAAGTGTAACTACAAAAACACAATTCATGGGAAATAAATCAAGACAGAAGAACTTCATAAAATGGTGGTGGCATTGCTTCAATATATCGACGGCACAAGACCATTTCTTATAGTGACATTAGGTGGCATTGCTTAATGCTTCATGTGATTTTACATTAGCGGTAGCGATATGGGCGTAGGGACAACATTGGCATAAAGTGGTGAGGCAGATGTGGTTGCCAAGAGCGGCAAACACTCAGGCATCATGTCTGCATTTGTCCCATTTTTTATCTCCTTGATGACATTTTCCTATGTGACTAAAGGAAATCTAGACCTGCTCATTCTGATTTGTGTTGTCCCCCAATACCCCTCACTTTCTTTCCTTTTTCAACCAAGAGACAGGTCCACTTCCCCCTACCCTTCGCCATCCACCATGCTTTCTTCGCCTTTTCAACCAAGAGACTGGTTGGGTAGCCAGTATCTACTACGTTCCCCCGTTTCCTCTTTGAACCAAGTCCTAGATTCATGCTACAGCTTTCCCACTTTCTTGCCTGTTTGAAGCAACTCCTAGATTCGACCGTATGAACTTGCTTTACGTATAATAATAGTAGAAGTCTAGGTGGCTTTGGAACAGCCGACGGAAGTAGAAAAAGATCCACATGCAACCACGTGGGGAGCTGGGGCAGTAGAGCAAGGAAGGTTTCGAAGGAATATATACTTGAGGGTCGTCGGCATGTGGCGAAGACGGAATTGGGAGGCCGCATCTTGGCCACAATACCGCTAGGAGGAAGAAGGGGTCGGAGGCCCTCCCGAGCCGGCGCTCTCTCAGAGAGAATGGCACAGCCGCCGATCGGGATGCGCAGGCAGCCGTTGGTCTCCTCCCTCGTCGCTGACGACAACGTGAACGATGCACCTACATCCCTGCCGAGGTCGAGGTGGTCCAGCCGGATTTGTGACCAGCCGTGAGCAGAGAGAGAGAGTGTGGCCACCTATGTCTTGCTTAGATGAGGAGACCATGAGGGAGTGAAAGAGAGGAACCCTAGTAAAGCAAGCGCTAAGGCTCCTACTTATATATATATATATAGATATATAGTGGAGTGATATTGTTGTACCAGCTTCAAAAAAATGCGCTCCTACGTGTACCCGCGAGTGGGTGTGAGAGAACTAGTGCGTGCGTGCACCACTTCTCTTCATGAGCGTACAATATACTATGCCCAAAGAACGTTCGCCACAAGAGTAATATTATAAGTGTGTGATGTGTGAGCTAAAATAAAAGGTGCGCGATGTCTTTTGTTTTTTAGAAGTTTTGAGGGTAGGTGTGAAGAGCACATATGTGTGTGACGTCTACCTGCAGATAGACGGTGGGTGCGAGAGGACTCGGGAGAGTCGTGACTTGTGAGGGTGCGTGTGTGCGTGAGAGAGAGGGGGCACGTGTCAATGCAATGCATGTGTCCGTAAATCATTATCCAAAAAATGTTCGCCACAAGCCGTTTCCTGACGAACACTGTAAGAACCGTTAGATCAGCATCTAACAGTGTCAGTTTTTCCATGTCATTTAACAAAGCAGCCACTCCTCCTACACAGAAATCTTCCACGTGAGTGTTAGCAACTATCGTATGCTCCTCCCTCCATTCCAAAATGCACTTCATATAGCTTTATTGAAAATTCGAACCTCGCAAACTTTTACTAAGTTTTCGTGTACCAAAATGCACATATAGAGTACCCAGTATATATCATTTCATTCATCTTCGAGAGGTAAATATAAAGATGGGGGAGGAGTCTACAAAGAAAGACCGTCGTATCACATGCAGCAATTTCAACCATCCTTTAGTGTGGAGGAATATCATAGGAACTCTATACGATATGATTTTTATTTGATTTTTTCCTTTAGAGCCAATTGGTTCATCGGAATAGATTCATATACTCCACATTTCAAAGGAAATAAACATGTTATCATTTTTATAGATTTAGAGCCACTTTGGTCCTATACTCCCATAATTTTAAAGGAAAACAAACATTAGCATATATTCAATAGAAAAGTTCCTATGATGTGAACGAAATGACATCTCTTTTCTAATCCCTCCTCATAAGAATAGAGATACATGTCATCTCTAGATTGAATAGAAAAGTTTCTATGATGTGAACCAAATGACATCTCTTTTCCAATCCCTACTCATAGGAATTGAGATACATGTTATCTCTTTCCCTACAACTTCCATGTATACATCTTCTATTCCTAAATAGCTTGTAGCTAGTACAACCCACTAGTAGCTTTTTTCCTAGACATGCAACTATGGCACAAGAACACGTCATGCATGCAAGTCATAAATCACATTGTTTTTCTACTCTATGCATGCAAGCACCACATCATCAATTTGTGCATGTTACTCATAAGTTATTTCTTGCATTAAATTTTGTATTGACAATGTATGTGCTGGTCACGTGCACACATATGTAGTTCACATTCAAATTTTTGTTAGAAATGTCATTACTTTAACTGCAATTCATTTTTTCTCTTTGTACTCCCTCCGTCCAGGTGTGTAAGTCATCTTCCGAAAACCAAATAATCCCAAAACACTTTGGCAAGGTACATTAACTCCCTCCTTGTTTCTTGTTTCGTCTAGGAGCACTACTGCCATTGGATATCATCAACATTCCACCAGATTCCGCCACATGTACATTATAGAAGACTCCATGGTTGAACTTAAGCATAATGCACAAACCTCAAAACACAAGCACTTCTCCTTTGTTCTAGAATCTTCCTTATCATAATTGCCCAAACTTTTTTTCTAAATGAATTTCCATTATTTGTATTTTAAGTCATGCTTTACAATGCACAATCCCATGAATCTTAACCTTTTTATAAATCAAATTAATTTTGGATGAGATGAACTATAAGAACTAAACGAACATCTACATCATGCATATATGACTCAAAGCTTTACCTGCTATAGTGTGTATTTATTCATAATTTGGTTTCCAAATATCGTGCATTCAATGAATGTGTACCTTACTAGTTTTGAGTAGAGTAGCAAATTTCACGTGGCCGCGGGTATATCAAAATGCAGGGCCCATGCATCGTTGCCTTTCGGTCGAACCTATGTCCACAATTTTTTGTACATATATCTCCACTGGTCCTCGAACCCAAAATGCTGCCTAGTTCCCATAAAACCAAGCAGCCCACACATATTAAGGCATCGACTCGAACTCAATCCCTCTCCTATTTGCTACAACATGGCCCCGCACACCGTAGTACTCCTACAAACCCTACCGCGGCATGCATCATCAGTTTTCTTCAAGAGGACGAGGGAGAAGAGGATTTGTAGTGGAGGCGCTTTCAAAAAAATTATTTGTAGTGGACGCCCCTACCCTAGGGTGCCCTAGGTAGCTGCTGCACGCATCATTAGTTTTCTCTTTTTCTTTATGCTCTTGCACCCTAGAGTGAAATGATGGTTGCTTCATTTGTCCAGCTTAATGCGGGAACATCAAGTATAATAAGGTGATGTGAGCGTGTTGTAAGGATTCAAATACTATATCTTTCCTGACTTGGAAGAGAGAGAAGAGGAGGGGGAAGAGAAGTGGACTGTAGACTTACACCCGACTATAGCACGTCCTCCAAGAAGCTATGTGAGAGTGTATGGTGGGTCATATGATAGAAAAGTAGTACTTCCTTGTAGCCCACTATTATACGTGTTGGCTACTACATTGGCTATAGATGACATGGCAAGATGTTATAGCCAGCAACGGGCTATATTATTAACCATGCCCAAAAGGTGGGGCTTTGTGATTTGACCCCTGAGTGCACATTTACCACTCCAACCGCTGCTCCAAAATGTAATTTGGTGCATCGCACATGGAACAAGATGGTGGATGAGCCACATGTCGTCCAAAGGGGTCCTGTTAAGTGTGTTTCCATTTCATGTCCAGACTGACCCTGCTTGAGTTGCTATGCCAACACGACAGGAGCTGCCTACCACTTTGTTTTGCTCCTTGGTGAATCCCGACTATATTGATCTAAAAAGATACATACTGTACTACCCTCCCCGTCTCGGTTTATAGGGTGTGCATGTAGTTCTAGGTCATCCATTTGACTAACTAAGGCCCTCTTTGATTCATAGGATTCTCAAACCGCGGGAATAGGAAAAATAAAGGATTGGAGTGGCATGCCCACTTGAATCCCATAGGATTAGCACCTAGTGTTTGATTCCATAGGAAAAACAAAGGAAGTGGGAAAAGAGGTTGGAGTGGATGCTAGATTTCCAATGAAATGTAGTATACATGATTCCGTAGGAGAAATTCCAATAGGATTCAATCCTATGAATCAAAGGACCAATGCAGGAGAAATTCCTAAGGATTCTAACCCTCCAAAAATCCTATGAAATTCATTTGAATCAAGGGATCCCTAAATATGAGTTACTACGTCACAAAAAGTATATAATTGGATTCTTAAGCGGATGTAGTTTCTAAACATATACTGTTCATCACATATATTGCCAGTTAAATTCTCAACCTATAATGACGTGCATGCCCCGTCAACCGATACAGAGAAAGTAGTAAAAATGTGGTGATTTTACCAAGCAATGGGCGGGGGAGCATGGCCTGTCATGCGGTCCCACGTGTCATGGTGTACCAAGGTGATGCGCATGTCCTTCTTGAGGCAGAACAATGGCAGAAGCAATACTACGTGGTTTCCTTGAAGGAGATGATGGCGAAGCAAAGTGTGAAATAATGGTTGCTTCATCCATTTGGGAAAGTGCGGCATTGTGATTGGACGTCCCATTGCTCATTACTACTATTGGGGTGGTACGACTGTGGTGCATCCCCCCGCTATTCTGCACTGTTATTTGGTGCATGACACGTCGACCCGGTTGCTATATGTCCCACATATCAGTGAGAGGAAGTACAGAATTCATGAAAGCGAGCGTCGAGGGAGAAGTACAAGACATGTCTTGGTTTTTGTTGCTTTGCGCGATCCATCGATTCAAACCTAGACTAAAAAAGGGGTGGGTGGGTCTTTTCCCGCGCGGCAGCCAGGGGAGTTTGGCATACTTTGTTCGAGGCAAGGAGGCAAGAAGGGAAACAGGAAAATAAAGGTTGAATGACTTAGTTTTGGTAAAATCTAATTTTACGGAGTACGTACCCATTATGGAGGTAGTACTACTACTTACTACTCCCTCCTTTCCGGTTTATAGGGCTCATCTAAAAAATCATTTTTCCATTTTATAAGTCTCAATTCTACTAGTAGTAGCACCATCACATGTTGGATTTCAAGGTGCGTTAAATCACCTGATGCAAGCAGTGTCAAGAGAAAACTCACCAATGCATGTAGAAGTTCATGGAAATTTAGTGGTCATGCATGCATTCGTTCTAGTTAATGCCTTAGTAAACATAACTTCTTGAGAAAAACGAGCGTACTAATTACTTGTGCAAACTAGGAAATTAATTCCACTACTCACCGTCTACTTAGGTTGGAGAGATTTTGAAATTGAGCCATAAACTGGAAAGGAGGGAGTTGTAACGTAGCCTAGGGTAGCTTGCTGCACCACGGACTCCAAGGAAATTGTTGTAGTAGTACTACTCCTATATACCACTGTACTACTCCTACTACTACTACTACTACTACTACTACTACTACTACTACTACTACTACTACTACTACTACTACTACTAAAAGACATATATTCCAAACAATATGACAATCTCTCAACCAAGGTAGGGACGAGGAGTAAACGGAGGGAGTAGTAAAATTTTATCCTCATCCTGCGAGCCACCACGCGCGTGGCTGAGGGAGCAGGCATAAGGCGTAGTAAGCAAGCTTCACCTTGTCCTGCGAGCCACCACGCCCGTGGGCGGGGGAGGCGGCGTACTAAGAAAGCTTCTCCTCGCTCTATGAGTTGATGGGACACATCAAAAGTAATACGTACAAAGCATCTCGAGTGTATAGAGCATTGTCTCTAAGGTAGGGCCCACATGGTTGGCCTCTTTTTTAACATAACGCGTGAAGTCGCAATTTGTTTGTTCACCCGTGGTAGATGATCCTCCATCAAGTGGACAACCATTACACATGTCAAATTACCACGTGGGCTGCCTTTTCGTACAAAAATGAGCTCCACCGTGTACCCGCATGGGTGTGGTTGCGAAAAATACGGGAGTACGTGTGTCGTGCGTGCACCTCTTCTCTTCATGCACGTCCCCCACCAACGTGGGTGTGTGTGAGACAGATACAAACCTAGACATAATGCGCCATCCATCCCCATGCCTCCGCCCAGTCCGACCACCAGTCACCACCACGCCCCACTCCTCCTCACCTTATCTCTCATATTTCTCGAGATATCATTTTTTCGATGAAATTCTCGAGATACCATTTTCCAATAAAATTCTGGAGATATCATTAGTCTTTACAGATGGGATTATTCCTGCATGGGTCAATCACAATAGGTGTTTTGTAAAAAAGTGCATCTTGATGTTCCGTGTAATGCACAGGCTTCTTGCTAGTCCATGAAAACATCACATGCCAAAATTTCATGGCGAACGAGGGATTGAATCTGCTGGGAGGGGCTCTTTAGATCTTGCCCGGGGTAGCCAAAATGTTGGCGACCCTTTTGTCCACCGGTGCCTTCGCCACCGATGAACGAGGAATTGCTCGGGTGCTCATGCATCCTCCAGCGCATATGTTGGAGACGAGCTGGCACGAGCTGCGCTTTTTTGTCCAACCACGCCTCCCAAGCCAGCCGCAGAATGACTGGCGACTGCATATTACGCCATCCAGTTGTAGCCGCACACATTCTGATAGAAACTCAACCAACCGAATGAAATTCATGCAAACATGGAGATATTTCATATATACAATGATGAAATTCATATAAAATACCTGATTTTCATACAAACACGATGGATTTCATTACATAAGCGGTGATAGTTCTGGACAGCACATGTATATAATACCTGGCCTAAGTGGTCGCCCGTCGATCCATTTGTGTTCCTCATGTCCGGCAGGATGATCACCTGACTGCTGGGAGCCCCGGAGGTATGTACTTCGGCGCAAAGGACGGCTCGCTTCCCCACTGGCCAACTGATATGGTTGGCTGATGCCCAAGATGATGGTGGAAGGGGGCTTCTCCGCTTTTGTCGAGCCCATGCGGGGTCGATGAAGGTCCTCGCAACAAAAGGAAATGGCAAGACACCTGCTGTGTACGCCGGCGTCGCCTCTGCGGTGGCCTTCATGGGACCCAAGCGGCGGCGGCCTCTTGTGTTCTACTTTTCCTTGATGATGGTGGCGGATGCGGAGGCACTGTCCACCGAACCATCGCTCTCCATGCACCCGGCTTCTGTCTCTGCTTGCATGGCGCGGCCGGTGGCATGGGAGTCTCGGCCACAGAAATGGCAGACGCGGTCACAGACATGGGAGGCGCTATCGCCGCTCCTCGTCGAGCTAGCCTGGAGCGGCGAGTTGCTGAACCGCGCGCCGACTTGGGGTGGCAACTGGCTCCGTCAGGCGAGAGGAGGAAGGTGGATCAGCGAACTGCATAGCTCATATCCGGCGGGCTCATTGGGCCACTCAGCCAGCTACGATGCGAGATAACTACTCTTCGTAAGCCATTGTAAGAGTGGACAAAATGGTGAAGGAGGAGATAAGGGAGTGGCGGAGGTGTGCGATTCTTGGCCGGCGTTTGGCCTCGTTTAAATAGGAGATTCAATAGACGGCGGACGGGAGGAGCTCGACCGGCATTGCGTTTAATGACGGCCCGGTCATGAACGAATGTGTGTCCAGAGTGGGTTTCTCAGCTACCACACGGGTTTCATGGAGGCATTTGAATGCGGAGAGGAGGCGTGTTCAGTCGGGCTTACATCGAGTGGCGCCCTCGACTCTGATGTACGACACCATGTTGTTCTTCCACTGACGTGTGTGCTCTTTGGATAGAGTGGCCTTCATGTCAGTGACCCAACGCAGGCAACACATGACAGAGGAACTTTTGGTGGGCCAGGGTGGTCAGAAGCGGACATTTAATAAACCAATGATTATTGTTCATTGAGTGTGACATCATCTATTTAATTTAGATAAGCCTACTATATAATGTAAGAGAATTTTAAAATTTTCATATATATGTTGATAGCCCATTCGATACTTTGTGATTCATAAAGACCGCTGCAAACATCAATGTTCTGCTTATCACAGATAAGATTGATTAATACCCATGACAATCCATGTCCTTAACAAAGGGAGCATGCACTTATAGGTTGAGCGTGTGTCTTGCGCCGTGTGCTGTGTGCATGCAGGCGTGCGAGTGTTGCATGCATGCATGTGTATGTTTTAGTGTTGCATGCATGTGTGCGTATGTGCATGTGTTCATGTGTGCATGTGTACGTGTCAGTGTTGCAAGCCTGCATGCGTGCGTGTGTTCGTTATGTGTATGTGTAAGTGTTGCACGCCTGAATGCGTGCGTGTGTTCGTGCGAGTATTGCGTGTGTGCATTTGTATGTGCGGGGTGAGGCTAAACGTTAGTCACCTGACTTTTTCATCTCTTGTCAGTAGATTTTCCAGCCGTTGGACACGAACTCAAGGGCCTGCAGTTTATCTTCAACCTCCACCCCCCTGAGCCGCCAGCCACCACCAGCCGAACTGCCGGCCGCCCCCGCCAGCACCACCATGCTGCCTCGCCCACCCTGAAACCACTCACCACCGGTCTGCTGTCGCCCCAGCTATCCCTCTAGCCCCCCCGTGCCGAGCTTTTTCTCCGGCGATCCCCACGCCACTGCCCAATCACCGCGCCCCCACAGCCGGCGACTGCCAACAAGAGGTCTCACGACTTCAAATCCCCACCAACGACTAATTTATTACCGTTTCTATCCTTCATATATGCGCTAACGCGTGGGCCCTATGGTAATGTGCGTTGCTGAATGTGGACCGTTTGACTGGTCAATTGATCGTCTCATCAACAAATTACGAAACTGTATAGTGAGCCAGTGACCGTATGATCACCATAAAATGTATTTTATTAACACAGTACAGACTCAAACTACCATTTCTTTCTTTCATATACGCGCTGACAGGCGGGCCCCACGGTTACGCGCCCCGATGGTGCAACACTAGTTGCGCCACAAGAACGTTTGACTGGTCAATTGATTGTGTCATCAACAAAATATGGAGTTGTATGGGTGAGCCAATGACTGTACAATCATGACATGTATTTTTTAACACGGTACAGATGCAAGTGCTCATATATATGCGCAAGCACTCACCGCTATAAGCGCACACACGCAGAGCCTACCCCTATGAGCACCTTCAAGAGAGTGAGCTAGCATATGATCTTGATATTTTACAAAGTCACCATAGGTGCCTCATAGTCGAGTGGAACTTCTCCAACTAAATGCACATCGCCGGAAAATACTGAAATTAACCCAAGATAAATGCGAGCACCAGGACTTTAACCCTGGTGGGCTCGAGAAACCACTGTCCTCCTAACCATCCAACCACAGATTGGTTAGCACCAGAAAATGTATGTGGTGACTGTTATGAGCTTATTCTGAAGTCTAGTGACCATATACTACTTTCGCTTGAAATACAATGACCATAAGTGTCATCAACAAAATCCGGAGCACGCATCAAATACAATGTCCGGCAGCGTCATCAACAAAATACGGAGATGTATTGTGAGCTAGATACCGTATGATCACCACGAGAATGTATACGATGACCGTAATGAGCATATTCCGAAGTCCAGTGACCGTATAGTGCTTTCTCTTGAAATACAATGACCGTCACGTGTGAATGTGTCATGGGCATGCATACTTTTAGAGGGCCGAGAGATAGTTTGTGTGCATATGTGAAAGTGGTGTAGAAAGAGGGGTTGTCCGGTGGAGACAAGGAGAGATATGCCTTTCGTTTCTCTTTCCCGTGACTAATATTTTCGGAGAAAATATTAACATTCACAATGCAAAACAAATATTTTTGGATGCACCATGCAATTAACTTTCTTGTATAACATTGTACTATTGTATATGCTTGTTTTTTAGTGGCCGATTGCGTGTGTGGTGTGGTGGGCACGTCATTTCTAGTTGGGGTGGGCACGTCATTTCTAGTTCTGGTGGGTTAACATCAGGACTCATGGTCTGTTCCATCCTGCGCCACATAGGTTGGACCGAGACGCATTATACGAAGACCCATGCAGAGGACTCGAGATACAACGCAAAGCTACCAGAGTCGTGGAGGACTCTATCCCCACTAGTGATAAGCCGACTATATATTATTTGTAACCCTATGCCCCAAGAATGTTATAGAATCATGGGGGCTAGTTCGTCGATAGTATACACACACGCACAATGCCTGGTATTCATGTGTACTTTGTACACACCCCTATCACTAATATATATATAGTACCAGGAGTAGGCTTTTTCCACAACTGCAAGGGTCCAAACTTGGGTAAAACTTTGCCTCCTATTACCATCCAACCTAATAGTCAGGGATATCCTACCGAATGATCTGATGGAATCATATTTGCCAACTACTAAGAGAGAGGTGTGTGTGGGGGGCAATGTGTGCGAGAGAGGCCTAAAGATAATGTGCATGCGGGAGACACGTAGGCACATATATGTGCGTATAGAGGGCTAGTAGAGACCATGCGTGTGTATCTATGCATGTGACAAAAATAGTGTTTTCCAACAGAGATTAGTGAAAAGAGTGGTAGATAGTAGTCAGAAAGAGAGAGAGAGAGAGAGAGAGAGAGAGAGAGAGAGAGAGAGTGCGTGAGACACCCCGACACCCCGGGAGAGATTGTGAGCATGTGTGAAAGAGAAATGCCGATGTATATAAAGTGTATGCACTTATGCGTTAGATAGAGAGATATATAGCGCGTTTGTGAGAACGGGCCGAGGCATAGTGCATCTACGTGTAAAAGGTAGTTCTATGCATTAAATTAAAATATAAATGCCATTATTATTTTTGTATGAGATCATGAATTTTGCAATTTGCGTATGAATGAAAATCAGTCTATCAGACACCCATACTCTATTGAATTCTAGCATGTGCATGTGTTTATTTCATATTATCGATCCATAGAGTGAGAGCGGTTTGAAATACAGGCAATGCATTGCTTTTGCAATTCATATATAAACGTTAATTAGTGCACTCCATGTTGTTAGTGTGAAGCACTTTATACATTTGTCACTTACATGGATACATTCCAAATTGCTAGCTACGAAATAGAATACATGTTGAATTCAACATAAAGGGGGCTTCGAAGATTCGAATTCATAGGAAGTGCATTTATCTATTTGAACCCGAGATAATGGCATTTGTAAATCAGATCTAAAAGGGGGCATCAATCTTTGTTGTGCATTTGAACATGCTATATATTCATACGCATGTCTAACTATTTTTTTTGCAACCAAGGAGATTATATCTGGAACCATGCATGAACTGAGGTAAGTTGCATATTTTTTGATATATACTCGTGTACAATGTATATTCAAATGTACCCCCTCCATTCAAAAATAATCATAGCCTTAGGATTTTCAAGAGTACAGATTTGTGAAGTTCGACAAATCCTGAAAGTTCAATTCAAGAGAATCGAAAACGTTAATGCTTCTGCTCCCAAATATTGAACGAAGCGCCAAATAAGCCTCTGGTCACCCGAAACCGCATGAGACTAATGTTTGGTGCTAGGAAATTCCTGACTCTGGCCCATGTAGCCTATCGGCCCGATGTCCAAAGGTCTAAACCAGGGTAGGTTTGTAACTTCACCAAGACGCCAATCTCAACCGCCTCCGAGAAGCACTCATACACCGAGGGCTCCTAAACACCCATGCGCTTGGCCAAAATCTATCCTGCACACAATTTGGGACACCTAAGATTACTGTCCTACCCCCAACCCGAAATATGTCCAAAATTTTAGATGGGGGCAAAGTTCGTAACTGTCCCAAATTTCAAACAAGCGCGTCCCAAACCAAAACATTGTTTCCCTTAGTTCCCCCTCCCTCTGTTTCCCCATTCATACTCTGTGGGCACCAAAACGCCCTCTCCACCAGTCGCGAAACCCCATCCTCCTCCGTCCTCCACCCCATCACGGCCAATCCACCGCCACGTTCCTCCATCACACTGGAGCCAGTACCCCGACGTCATCGTCCAATGCAACCGCAACCGCAACACCCTTAAGGACTTAGCAGCTGAAGCCAAGGAAGATCTGCCTCCATGGCGCCGATGCCGATGTGCGCCGTACCGGAACCTCTTCGACCATGCCGTCCTACGCCTCACCACTGCCTCTCCACTATCGCATCTGTCCAACGCACCGGAGCTGTTCCCGCTATGCCGTAGTTTGCCACCTCAGATCTAGTTCCCCATCACCGACAGACGGCCAACGCACCATAGTCAACAACTTGTCCATGATTTCGTCCAAGGCTCCGCCGTCCTCCACAACCTCTCATTTCCAGGGAACCACAAGAAGATCATTGGTAAAATAGAAGGAGGACACATCACTGCCAGTAGAAAGAGGTACTCCTCTTCCCTTATTCGTGCAAATCTTACGTCTCTGCTCACACCGTGTTCATCCCACGAAAGAAACTAGTTGAGTGCTTCTTACTACATCTTCTTTGTCATACTAAATGCACAAGGTTTCCTCCCATTTACTATTTCACCTTTGCTAGAGGTCTGTAGCCCTCCTGGATTTCAATTCAGCGTTAGTCAAATTGCAATTAAAAGAAGCAGCACCCGCTTAGGCGCGCGGAGCACCCAGTCCGCCTGTTCACCGGGGAAGCAGCGCATTGACGTCTATCATAGGGGTGTGGGGTGCAGGAGCTGCTTACGCCCGATCTATAGGTCGGCAGGGCTTGAAGGGATGGCCAGGGGGCGGTGCCAAGCATGGCGGTGCGGTGAGGTCAAGGGGAGGGCAGAGGCAGGGGACTGGGCCGGTGGTCACTGGCATTTCGAGGAAGATCATAACACTGACTGGCTGGAGGTAGATGAAGGCGATCTACCCGTTCTTTGTACATCGGACGATGCATAAAAAATGGACTGGTCTATTTGTTTCAGTGACTGTTATTTTGAAAGAACCACACCTTGTGGTGTGCTGGAGGAGCATCTGCATTTCCCAGCCATCCCTGTGCTCATATTTCATAATCCTAGAATCTAGTAATTTCGTGTGCCATGCATGTTGTAGAGCTATCATATGTCTCCCGTCATTTATTTCTCACCGACCTGCTATCTGCTACCTTTACACTGTACTACTTGTTCACACACTTCACCCATACTCACACTATTGTTTTTTTATGCTTGGGTATTTCAGGCTCTGACACAGTGTTGATGAATACAAAAAAAGAAAAGATAGAAGTCGCTCCAGTGTAATTCGAAGATAAGCACTAAGTGTTTCAGCGCTCTAAAGGGTGCATTGCCAGCAGATGGAGACAGTAAACGTAGCTCTGCAGTTGACGATCTCAATTGCCACACACAACCATCCCAGCTGCTTGCTTTAAATTTGCGCTGTCAAATGTGGTTGCATATTGCATATGGTGTCTAACTTGTATTCCTTCCAATTTTGTTAAATTGCATCTGCTTGCTTTACACATTATACCTTTGATAATGACATGCCTTCCTATTTTGATACAAACTACATATGTCTATTAACCATGTTCGTACATCAAACTAATGCTCTTTTGTATCCCTCATCAATCACTTATGATGACACAATCACCCTAGTGCGTTACTGTGAGACACGCTACTCGTTTAAAGAGTGCAGTGTCATCCCCCCCCCCCCACATGATTCTCAAGAAACAGCAAGGCTAAATGAAGATAGTCAATGTAGCTCTGTAGTTGATGACCGCAATTCCCCCACACCACCATCGCAGGTGCTTCCTCTTACTTGGCAGTGTGATATGTGGTTGCCTGTTGCATATGGTGTCTACCTTGTAATGCTTCTAATTAGGGTAAATTACATCTGCTTAATTAACACATTATACCTGTGAATATGACATGCCTTCCTGTTTTTGGTACATATTATGTCTTTCTATTAACCATGTTGTTACATCAAACTACTTTTCTTGTGTATCCCTCATCAATCACTTCTGATGAGACACCTTCAAATTGACAGTGTAGTATTGGTTGCATCTTGCATATCATTTCAAACATATATTGCCTCTAATTTGTTGAATTGCCACTTATAATGAGACACATCTAACTTGGTAGAGTGATTTTGGTTGGATCTTTCATATGGTGTCTAGATTGCATTGCTTCCAATTTGTTGAAATGCCTTCTGGTTAGCATTTTTTGTACATATTCCATCCTCCTACAATGTGGTTGCCATACATAAAAGTTGTGTTCGTCAGTATCATACATCAACGAATTTGGAAGTGCGAATTTCATTCCTTTTTCTTGTGTGTTTACTTGACAAGGCAAAATGTAAAAGGACGAAGGCATGGAATGATGGTGGTCCTCTGGAGCAACTGAAACAGATGATCTCTGTAGACTCCCATGCTACTCCTACAGTAGTGCAAGTTCCAAATCTCACCTCCGCTACTCCACAACCCCAGGTGCTTGCTCTAACATGGCAGTGTGATATCTGGTTGCATGTTGCATATGGTGCCTAGCTTGTACTGCTCCTAATTTGTTAAATTGCATCTCCTTAGCTTACACATTATACATGTGAATATTACACGCCTTCCTGTTTTTGGTACATACTACATCTGCCTATCACACCATGTTCTTACATCAAACTACCTGTTCTTGTGTATCCCACATCTATCGCTTATGATCAGGCAGTCACACCCGTGGATTAGTATGAGATGCGCTACTCTTATAAAGAGTGCAGTTTCATCCTCTCCACATGATTCTCAAGATACAGCAAGACTAAATGAAGATATTGAACGTAGCTCTGTACTTGAAGACCGCACTTCCCCTACACCACCATCGCAGGTGCTTTCTCTAACTTCACAGTGTGATATGTGGTTGCATGTTGCATACAATGTCTAGCTTGTGATGCTTCTAATTAGGGTAAATTGCATCTGCTTAGTTTAGACATTATACATGTGAATATGACATGCCTTCCTATTTTTGGTACACACTAAACCTATGTGTTAACCATGTTCTTACATGAAACTACCTCTCTTCTGTATCCTGCATCAATCACTTACGATGAGACACCTTTATTCGTTGCATATTGCATATTATTTCTAGTCTGTTGCTATGAATTGCTTCTAGTTTGGTCAAATACATTTGTAGGTCACCCTTCTAATTTGACAGAGTGATATTGGTTTCCTCTTTCATATGGTTTCTAGCTTGCATTGCTTCTAACTAGTTCAAACACCTTATGCTTAGTTTACACTTTATACATCATGCATGTCAATATGTCATGCCGTCATGTTTTTCATACATATTCCATCCTCCTAACATGCATCTGCCTTACATGAAAGTAGTGTTCATGAGTATCATGCATCAATGTGTTCTGAAGAGCAAATTTTATTCCTTTTTCTTGTGGGTTTGACTTGACAAGGAAAAATCAATAAAGAGGAAGGAAAAGAGTAAGGAAGGCGATGATGGTGGTCCTCTGCAACAACGTGAATGGAGCATCTGTACGGACTCTCCTTATACTGCTAGTGCATTACAAGTTCCAAGTCTCCCCTACTCCACCATCCAAGGTCTTTCTCTAACTTGGCAGTGTGATATCTGGTTGCATGTTGCATATGGTGTCTAGCTTGTATTGCTCCTAATTAGTGTAAACTGCATCTGCTTAGCTTACACATGATACGTGTGAATATGACATGCTTTCCTATTTTTGGCACATACTATATCTGTCTATCACACCATGTTCTTACATGAAACTACTCTTCTTGTGTATCCTGCATCAGTCACATATGATGGGACCCTTGTAAGTTCGCAGTGTGATATTTGTTTGCATCTTGAATATGATTTCTAGCATGTAGTGCTTCTAGTTTGATGAACGCCACCTATGACGAGACCATTTTAACTTGGCAGAGTGATATTGATTGCACCTTCCATATGGTGTCTAGCTTGCAGTGCTTCTAATTTGTTGAAGTGCCTTTCATCAGAGTAGTGTTCATCAGGATCATGCATGAATGAGTTCCGAAGAGCGAATTTTATTCCTTTTTCTTGTCGGTTTGACCTCACAATGCAAAATCAATAAAGCGGAAGGAAATTGGTAAGGCATTGGATGATGGTGGTCCTTCCGAGCAACTGAAACAGAGGGTCTCTACAGATTCTACTCCGCCATCCTCCCAACAAGATTCGCAAGACAATGCAAGGCTAGACAGTCAATGAGTTGTGTAGATGATGAGCACATCTCGCCTACTCCACCATCACAGGTGCATGCTCTAACTTGGCACTATTATATGTGGTTTCTTGTTGCGTATGATGTCTAGATTGTATTGCTTCTAACTTTGTTGAATTGCATCTACTTACTTCGCACATGATGCCTGTGAATATGACATGTGTTCCTATTTCTAGAACATACTATATCTGATCACACCATGTTCTTACATCAGACTACTGTTCTTGCATATCCCGCATTTGTCACTTAGGATAAGGCACCTTTAAGTCGCCAATGTGATATTGGTTGTGTCTTGCATATGATTTCTAGCATGTACTGCTTCTAATTTGTTGAAACGCCAGATAGTTTGAACTTGGCAGAGTGATATTGGTTGCACCTTTCATATGGTGTCTAGCTTGTAGTGCTTTTAATTTTTTGAAATGCCTTTCGCTTACCACATCATAGGTGTGAATATGTCATGCCATCCTGTTTTTCGTACATATTCCATCCTCGTATCACGTGTTTGCTTTTCATTCGAGTAGTGTTCGTCAGTATCAAGCATGAACGAGTTCTGAAGAGTGAATTTTATTCCTTTTCTTATCGGTTTTACTTCACAATGCAAAATCACTACAGCTAAAGGAAATTAGGCCGGCATCCTATAGATTCTACTCCACCATCCTACCAACAAGATCCGCAAGACAACACAAGGCTGGACAGTCAACATAGCTGTGTAGATGATGAGAACATCTCGCCTACTCCACCATCACAGGTACTTGCTCTAACTCGGCACTATTATATGTGGTTGCATGTTGCGTATGATGTCTAGCTTGTATTGCTTCTAACTTGGTTGAATTGCATCTGCTTACTTTACACATAATGCTTATGAATATGACACTTGTTTTTGTTTCTAGAACATACGTGTAGATGATGAGCACATCTCCCCTACTCCACCATCACAGGTGCTTGTTCTAACTTTGAACTGTTTATATGTGGTTGTGTGTTCCGTATGATGTCTAGTTTGTATTGCTTCTGATAATTTTGAATTACATTTTCGTAGCTTACAACTTATACCTGCAACGATCACTTACCCATAAGACACATTTAACTTGGGAGTGTGATGTAAGTTGCATCTTGCATTGTCTTCTAGCTTGTACTGCTTCTAATTTCTTGAGACGGCACTTACGACGAGACACTTTTTACCTAATAGAGTGATATTTGTTGCATGTTCATATGGTTCCTTCTTACTGTTTTTTCATACATATTCCATCCTCCTATCGTATGTCTGAATATGCAATACTGTCTTTTTTGTATATATTCCATCCTCCTATCCTGCGCCTGCCTTACATCAAAGTAGTGTTCGTTTGTATCATGCATCAACCAGTTATGCAGAGCTAATTTTATTCATCTTCTTTTGGTTTTGACATCATAAGGCAATATCAGAAAATAGGAAGGAAAAGAGTAAGTTAGGGGATGTTGGTGGTCCTCCGGACCGAAGCAAATAGAAACTCTCTAGATTTGCCACTACTACTGCTAATGAAGTTGAAGTCCCAAGACTACATGATGAATTCATCTCCCGTACTCCACCATCGCAAGTGCTTGCTCTAGTTGACAGTGTGATAATTGGTTTCATGCTGCATATGTTGTCTAGCCTGTATTTCTTCTATTTTGATTAAATTGCACCTGTTGAGTTTATACATTATACATGTGCATATGACATGCCTTTCTGTGTCTAGAATACACCGCATCCATCAATCATACCATGCTCTTACATCAAAGTATTGCTGTTGTGTATTCCGCATCAGTCACTCATGATTGGACGCTTTTAACATGGCAGTTTGATAGTGGTTGCATCTTGCATTGATTTCTATGTTGTACTGCTTCTAATTTTTCGAAATGCCACTGATGACAAGACACTTTTAACTAGGCAGAGTGATATTGGTTGCATCTTTCATATGGTGTCTAGCTTGCATTACTTCTATTTTCTTCAAAATCCTTCTGCTAAGTTTACAGACATCGTAGCTGTGAATATGTCACGGCGTCCTGTTTTTCTTACATATTCCGTCCTCATACGGTTGTCTTACATCAAAGTATTGCTTGTCTTTATCATGCATCAATGAGTTCTAAAGAGCGATTTGATTCTTTTGTGTTGTGGGTACGTTTTGACATGGCAAAGTCAAAAAAGATCGAGGGAAAGAATATAGTAGGGAATGGTGTTACTCTTCGAGCGAAATGAAAAAGGATCTGCCCTCAAGATTCTGCTGGTACTTATAGTGCAGTAGAAGGTCCAAGTCCACCGGCTAAATCTACAAACACAATATCACCTGCTCCACAAGTTGCAGCATCCGCTTCAACTGTACGAGCATCTCAATGAGTTACTTGTTAGTTTGCTCCAGAATTGGCCAGTTCCCAAGCTGTCTTCACACCTAACACTACTTCCGAAGCACTCTTGGCAAAAATAGGACTTGGCAAGATCAGATGAACCTCATGAACATCAACACCAAGACAGTACCTGACCGAGTCAAGTTGTAGTTGCATGCTCCTTTATATGTACTCTCACAGTTTGATGTGCACTAACACTTTCCATATTCATTGTTCCATATTAGGTGCACCCATGGAATATCCTCCTTGTTGTAAACTTTGTGCAGATGTTTAAGCAATAATGCATCATTTTGCACACCAAGATTCAGAATTCCCAAGCCCCCGTTATTGTTGGGTCTGCAAACCAGAGGCGAAGCACCTAAAGAATGCCCAGATTCCTATCCATATTTCCTCCATAAGCATTTTCTCTGTATCCTTTCCAACTGCTTCAAAATACCAGGGGGGATTTGCAGGCTACATCAGAAGAAAATTGGCATTGATGACATAACAGAATTGAGCAGTTGCAATCTTCCCCCCTAGGGCTGAAACCATGAGCTGGCAGTGAGCCTCCTCTTCATGCAATCAACTAGGGGCATGAAATCAATGATCTTGGACCTTGTTGTACCCATAGGCAGGCCAAGATAAGTAATGGGCATTGTCCCAATTTTACAGCCAAGAACACCAGCCAGACCTTCTGCTAAATCACTGTCCATATTTATTGGAATCATTGAAGACTTCTGGAAGTTGATTTTCAGCCCTATTGACTGTGAAAAAAACATAAGAGCTTCCTTTAGCACCATCAACTGATCTCTCTAGGCAGGGATAAAAAGAATAGTGTCATCAACATACTGCACTATAGGAAAATCTGGATCATGTGATGGAATTGTTAAAGAAAGAAGCCCCCTTTGGACCATGTTATTTAACACTGGAGAATATCTGTTGCAAGAACAAATAATAGAGGAGACAAAGGATCCCGTTGTCTACCCCCACATTTGCATTTGAAGTGTCTGCCAGGAACTCCCTTTACCATCACATAAGATGTTCCAGAAGATAAGAGCTCTTTGACCCAGGATATCCATTTCTTGGGAAACTTGGCCTGCAAAATGGTGAGAATAGCCTCATGCTCTATAGAATCAAATGCCTTCTCAAAATCCAGCTTGAAAAGGATGGTGGACCTCTTGAACAGCTTGCGTTGGTGTATATACTCAAAGATCCAGGCAAGACAATCTTGAATTGTTCTTGTTTTAATGAACCCATATTTATTCTTGTGAATACACCTTAGGATCTCCTGTTGAAATCTGTTGGCAACCATTTTTGTCAGCAGTTTAAGCCCAAAGCTAGTAAGGGATATGGGCCTATAATCCCCCACCCCCTCTGACCAGTGAGAATTTTACACGTGGAAAATCCCCATTGGTCAGATATAAAGTTGCTCTAAAATGATGGCAAAACATCCAACAATGATAATATAACAGCATGGAACAATAAAAAATTATAGATACATTGGAGATGTATCATCCGCAAAGAAAAAGGGATGATGTGCAGTGTTTCTCCGTTCGACAGCATCGAGGCAGCACGTCCCGATCTGCGGTACCCGTCGTTCTCTCTGAGCAAGCTCCAGCGCGGTAGGACCTTCCCCACTTGCTCACTGCCGCAGTATGGACAGATTCCGGCCACCGGTGCCCTCCTAGATACATCCCGACCACCCCCAGGTACAACTTCCTCCGACCTTGCTCTACTGCCCATCTTCCCACGTTGACGCATGTGGAAAATCCTGCATGTGGATCTTCTTTAGTTCTTTGATTAAAATGTATTCAGATGGTGTACTTTCAATCTTCACTACAAAAAATACACTTCCCTGATGATACGTGTTTGTCACAGTAGGTCACGTTTTCTGTCATGCATGTACATCCATGACGATTTTATGACAGAATCAAGATAGTCATACCTGTGCTGTTGTAGAAGTGTTCCATGACATTACCAAAATTATCATCACGGAAGTGTCCACTTCCATGACGATAAATGGCGCGTCATGGAAGTGCTTTTGTCAAGGGTAACAGACACGTGGCATCCACCATACCGGGTCACACGTTAAGCTATCAGGTCCGGTTTTGGATCTGAAAACCCATTAACAGCCCAGACCAATGGGGATTTTCCACGTGTGAAATTCTCACTAGCCAGAGGAACCACGTGTCAGCTCACCGCTGGGACAGATGTCATCCACTCATTGGACCGAAGGTACCTATGATACGTCGATATGTGGTACGGCCAAAAAGAGGCCCATTCTGGTGAAAAGGTCAGTCCATTTGACTTGGTCAAAAGGTAGTGGGCCGGCCGACGGAAAGCCGGTTCATGACCTATTCGTATATAGCCCATTTACGGCCGTTAACTCACAACCCGTTACGGCCTATCTGAATTAGGCTCAGTAGCGTCATCTGGGTCGTCCAATATTCCAGCCCATTGTAACTTCCGACCCATGTATGGCCCATGACATCTTTTATCCCAAATGAGGCCCTTTGTAACTCTTGGCCCATTAACGCTCCTTGGTGAAACTGGCCCGTAATGAATAGTGTATCGCTTTATACCCATTAGTCACCCATTATTCCAACTCTAGCCCGTATACGGCCCATAATGTGGTCCGTTATTGGCCCATGTTCAGCCAATCGATCATACGGCCCATAGTAGGCCCATTGATGCTACGGCCCATAGAAGGCCCATTGTTTCTATGGCCCGTAGAAGCCCCATTGTTTCTATGACCCATAGCAGGCCCATTGTTTCTATGGCCCGTAGGAGGCCCATGGTCACAGTAGTTAATATGTAGCCCATGGTTATTGTGGCCTAGTTAAAAAATAGGTTATTGTGGCCACTAGCAAACCGCGGAAAAAGAACTGCACTGACTACAAGCAATCAAATAAACAAGACAATAAGGAAATAAATAAGCAAGAAACTTACGCTAGGCTATCACGGCTATTACACATATTACATCCACTGGGCATCAAAGTTCGCCACCAGTGCAAATATAGGGAACAAAGCAGCATATCACATACATTGGTTGTCAAAGTTGGTGACCAGTGCAAATAAACGCCGCAGCAGAACAAGTCCAAAATTGAAAGCACTCAGAAGAGCTCAAGAAACAATATCCTGGGTACCCATAATGCTGGCTAGATGCTTAGCAAGCTTATTAACTTTCTCTTGTTTGGCGCTTAAATCCTCCAGCGCTTGCTGTTGCACCAGAAAGTATGCATCTGAATTCTGCAGGAACTTCCTCAGTCCTTCGGCTCCGTGTGTGAAGTGTCAGATGTGGGGTTCCGGAAAACCCTTAAGGTTCGACCACTGGGGTGCACGCGAAGTCTTTCCTTCCTACCAATCTACGCCCTAGCTCACTAAGATCTCGCGGACGAACTCGACGAACTCAGAACACAGAAAGATGCAAGATTTATACTGGTTCGGGTCACCGTTGTGGTGTAATACCCTACTCCAGTGTGGTGGTGGTGCATTGCCTCTAGGCCTGATGATTAACAGTACAAGGGAAGAACGGCCTCCTCAGGTTGAGGTGTTCTTGAGCTCGGTGAGCTTGTTTGTGTGTGGGTGGTCTGAATGATCTGTCCCCGAATGATCTGTGCCTTTGTGATTCGTCCTCTCCCCTTCTCCCTTTGCTAAGGTGGTGGCTAGCCCTATTTATATTGGCCCTGGTCCTCTTCCCAAATATCGAGCGGGAAGGGAGCCAACAATGGCGGGCTAATTCGAAGGGGGACAGCTAGTACAAGGTATCCTGACAAAAGTGGTCTTCACCTGCCAAAGGCTCTGGTGGTGACGCCGTCTTGGGCTCCATGATGACCTCCGTCTTGCCATCCTCCTGGTCTTGGTCTCGTGGCACCAATATAGCAACCTTTGCCTGATGCCTCGGTACTCTTCGCCTGCGTTAGCCTCCTTAGCACCAAAGAGGAAACAAGGACGCTGCGCGCGCTAGCGCCAGCCTGGCACCCGCCTGGTGTCGTGCGTCATGGCTCACGTCACGAGGGTCTCGTGAGGTTTGCCCCACCTTGATATCTCTGCTCCTCGTGAGTCTGCCTAGCTAGGCTACTCCCGAGGAGGTCTTGCGTCGTCCGCCTCACGAGGCTTGGACCCCCGCGAGCGTCTTGGATGCTTTGTTGGTGAAGATGGGCCATACGGCCTGCAGGCTTAGCCGTGCCGCGGGCCGCAGGCAGGCAAGTCTGGGGACCCCCGCTCCCAGGACGCCGACAGTAGCCCCCGGGCCCAAGGTGTGCTCGGGCTTGGCTTCGCAGCGAAGCCAAGGACCAAGTACGGAGTGCCGCGGGCCCCAAAGCCTGCGGTCTCGATTGACGCATGGCGGTTGATTGGACGTGGGCGCCTCCGCTTCCCCATGCTGCCTTAGCAACTGCACGACTTCACAAGTCCCTGCGACATGCGAGGAAAACCATCATTACCTGCGATCATGGGAGATGCCGGTTGGCCTTCCCTTGCTATAAATGGGGAGGGGGGCGGAGCCCCCGTTGCCCATCTCTTTCTCGCTTGCTTGCTTCTTCCTCCTTGCTCCACTGCCAACAACAATGGCGCCCATCAGAAACTTTTCTACCGATGAGAAAGGAAAGGCTCCCCGCGATAATCTTGGGCCTCTTCCACTGAAGAAGAGGTCGATCCATCGCCGCGATGAAGCGGCGATGCAGGTGGTGTCGAGGCCTTGGTGCGAGCGGCCTCCTCCGGGGTACCCGCTGCCCCTGTATGCCCAAGCCCAAGGCTCGGGAGGATGGAGTGACAAGCAGCGCCGCCCACGCCGCAACCAGGGTCGCCGCGCCACGGCGACGCGTGCGGTCACCCCTGGGGTTCACGCCGCGGACTCCTCGCGTGAGTTGGTGCTGTGGGCGCTGATGCCTCCGTGCTCCTGGATCTTCTTTCCTTGGTTCTTCTCCGACGTGATGCCGCCGAGGGGGCCTCTCAAGCTCTGGCTGCAGCACGCCGACTGCAGCGCCCCGGCAACCGGAGCGGAGGTCGAAGCGGTCCCCTCCGGCAAGATCTTCATGACGCGCGGCTGGGGCGAGATCGCGCGGGTCTGCCGTGCGAGGGGCGCCCTCGCGATCCACTTCGAGTTTGACGGCGCCCCCACCCTCCTCTTCAAGGTCTTTATGCTGAGGGCCGCCGCCTGGAGTGCTGCTCCGGAGAGGATAGCGAGGCTTATGCGCGCCCCACGGGCGACCACTCCAGCAGCAGCAACCCTTGTGAGTCCAGCAGCTCTCCCGAGTTCTACGAGACTCCGGAGACGAGCGACGACAGCTACATGCCCCCGAGCTCTTGCCGCGCTCGTAGCAGAGCTGCGGCGTCCGGCCGTCGCCGCCGCTGATCTGTATGGGGTTGGCATCAGCCTCCCGTGGCCCACTGTTGATGATGGCGTCCACCATGGAAGGATGTAGATAGGATTTCCCTTAGTATCGGCTTTTGTTTCCTGCAATGAATCATGAATTACCCCGTGGGGGCATGTAAGGGTCTGTAATGTCCTTTGTGCTTATCTTCCCTGTTATGAAAATTTGATGATGGCATCCACGCGATAGCTTGTTGCTCTACGCCGATAGGTCCAGGCCCCAGGTAGGCTACAGCCGTCGTTGGTATGCCAGATCGCATGCCATGGTCAAGGCCAGGAGGTGTGCGGCCCGAGGTCCAGTAAGAGCCCCTGAGGCGCGATGCTCAGGAGGTCCCCCTTAGCGCTCATGCAGCCATGGTAAGACGAGAAAGGGAGTTGATGTGGCCGCAATGGGGCTGCGACGGCGTGAGTGACCATTAGGCCCAAACATTTAGCCAATTTGAGTGCGGGACTTATCTCGTTGATCTCGTGGCGACTCTTGACGTTGCGCTAGGGCTGCGCGCCTACTCGTGCGTCATAGCTAGGCTGGCCCATACGAGTTTCCCTCCCCTCATGATCTCCTTAGTGCTCTACGTCCTCATGTCCCGGCCCTCGAGCGAGCTCAGCCGCCGCTGGTATGCCAGGTCGTGATGCCGTGGTCAATGCCAGGGGGTGAGGGCTGGAGATCCAGTAAGAGCTCTTGAGTCACGATGCTCAGGAGCCCCCCTTTTAACGTGCAAGCGAATTGCCCAAGAGAAAAGAATACTCGCGGTGCCGCCTACTATCCTTCCCGCGGAGTCCCTGTGAACAGGCACAAGAAGAAACACGGTTTGCCGTTACAGCTGTCAGCCTGCCTCTGGTTGCTTTAGATGAGGAGAAGGCACTGAGGGCCTGGTGAGGTGACGTGCACGGGGCCTGCCGCGAGCCAGAGCTCGACCGCTCAGATTTGTCGGCGTGGCAGGGACGGACCCATGCACCAACGTCGTGCCTGTGCGGAGGCCCCGGGGGAGGCGATGATCGAGAAGGTGATAGCAGTTGGTAGGTTAAGCATGGAGAGCAGATCAGCTTGGATAAATGTAAGAAGGTACACACTACTCGAATCAGGCACTTTGCCATCTGCCATGGAAGATGGCAAAGGCACAGACGATAGATGGCAAAGGCACAGACGATAGATGGCAAAGGGCTTTGCCATCTGCCAACAGATGGCAAAGGGCCTCCTGAATAAACTCTGGTAAAGGCTTCTTTGTCGTCTGCTGGTAGATGGCAAAAGAGCCTATAGCCTTTGCCATCAGCTGGCCGATGGCAAAGCCTGAGGAACGGGGTTAGCCACGTTAGGAGGCTAACGGCGTGCTTTGCCATCAGCCAGCAGATGGCAAAGGCTGCAGGCTCTTTGCCATCTGCCAGCTCATGGCAATGGGTGCAGGCTCTTTGCCATCGGCCAGCTGATGGCAAAGACTGCATGCTCTTTGGCATCCGCCAGCTGGTGGCAAAGGATGCAGGCTTTTTGCCTTCCGCCAGCTGATAGAAAAGGATGCAGGCTCTTTGCCATCTGCTGGCTGATGGCAAAGAGAACAAATAGGCCAGACGAGCGCTTCATAGGTTGCTGCCACGTGGCCTCTTTGCCATCTGCCAGCGGATGGCAAAGCTCTTTGCCATCAGCCAACAGATGGCAAAGTGCCTATATTGCCTCATTTAATTTTGTTTTTTCTTATATCAATTCATTTCCACAGAAAATCAAACATAGATATATATATGACCAATATAGCATATTCAACACATATTACCAATAGTCATGAACGCAAATATATCCAGCACATGTTACCAATAGTAGCAAGTTTCATCCATACATATACATAGTTTCATCAATATTACACAGTTTCATCATAGGTAGCAAGTTTCACAAATCAAAACAAAAACTAAAGACAAGCACTCCATCAACCCAAGCTTCCGTGATCTGAAGCAAATCTACAAAATGGGAAAGAAGAAAGTTAGAAGAAGAAGAAGACTAGAATAAGAAGATTATTATGATGCAACTAAAATGTGAAGATTATTATGATGCAACTTATATCTGTAAAATAGGTCATTTTGGAGCTAAGTATGGTTATTATGTCATTTTTGAGCTAGCTAAGCATACTAAGTCATTTTGATGGAAAAAATGCTAAATAAGGTCATTTTGGAACTAAGCATATATATTATGTCATTCTAGAGCTAGGTAAGCATATTAAGTCATTTGGAGGAAAAATGCTAAGTATAGGTCATTTTAGAGCTATCCTAGGTTAAATAGGTCAATTTTGAGCTACCTAAGCATATTAAGTCATTTTGGAGGGAAAATGCTAAGTATAGGTCATTTTCGAGCTATGCTAGGTTAAATAGGTCAATTTGGAGCTAATTAAGCAAAGCACTTGGCAAAACTTACCGTCAACCCGTAGGTGAAGGATCGGGGTTCTTGCTCGCGGTAGTGGCAGACAGAGGAGGATCGGGGTTCTTTCTCGCGCCAATGGCAGACGTCGATGCTTGTCGGGAGTTATGCTGCACCAAATGAAAGATCATTTGCAATGTCTCGTTAGCATGATGCAACTGAAATGTGAAGACTAATAAGTAATGTCCATTCAAACGAAACTCACCGTGTCCGCCGGAGCAATGACTGGCATCGACGAAGGGGTCTGATTGTTCTTCTCGCACATGGACTGCAAATTTGGTTTTGACGAGTCAGTCATATTAGTTACTAATGAAAGGAACATTGCGTGCATGATTTAGCTAATATGTAGAAGAAACTTACCGCGAAGAGCTCGTATATGGCCCGGTTAGCCATGTCGTTCCGGTTCCTCTCCTCCTCCAAAAGCCTAGCCGTCCTCTCCTCAGTCTCCCTCTCCCTCGCCGCCACTTGCCTCTTTTCCTCTGCCAGAAGCTCCTGGGTCTTTGCTCTCTCTTCCTCAATAGCAGCCTGCAAAACCACTCCTTTTTAGCATTGTAATCATCGACGGCCGCACACATAATGTAATGGAGGAAAGGTATCTGATTCTGTATAACTAACCTTGATTTCGAGATCCATTGGCCGTGGACGAGGCCTTATCTCAGGATCGGAGCTCGTCTGGCGCCTCTTGATCTACGGGAGAGTGCTAGTACAACGTATCAGTCCATCCCCAATGGCTAACAAGCCATGGTACCTCCCGCCACCAGATATCATCACTAGCTCTAGATAAATAGGCTGGCTCGGGTTAAAGTCCGGCCCTATCCTCGCCTTCCCCTCATCTCTGTACCTCACAAGCTTGTTGTGGGAGGCGCGGTTGGTGAAGTTATTTGGATCATCGAGATCAAACTCAGAGAATGCCTTGGCCTTCTTATACGGGGCACTATGGGCCATGTCATATTGGTCGAACAGCTCTGGCACATCCGTCTTGTTGTGCTGCGCCTAAAAGAGAGGAACAAAGTATTAGTTAAGGGCTCAAGCTAGCATGAAGACTGAATTTGCATGAATCATGAAGCAAACCACATACCAAGTTATCCCCGTACTGATATAGGTTGACGCTGCCTTGATGGTGTGGCACACCGCTTATTTTGCCACGTCGATCCTTTGCATTGTTGTGGGTGGATAGCCATTGGGGAGAGCACTACTCATCCACCAACGCCTCCCAACAATCCAACCTATCCGCACAATATCTGGGGGGCACCTAAGTTAAGTAAGAGAAATTTGAGAGCTACGCCTACGAATCAAATCAAGAAAACTAAATACAAGGCCTTAAGAATAGGTAATTACCTTCACGTAGTTCTCCTTACTCAGATACTTCGTGCGGCACCTCGCCTTGGACATCCTAATACCAATCGAGGCAAAGTAGTCTCGAGTAGCCTGCGTCCGAGCCCCGTTCCGCCAGTTTTGAAGTAGCCGCCTACACTTGGCTTCGTTAACCTGAGTCGCGGCCTCCTTCTGTCCCTCAGCACACCTGTAAAAGGTCTGCAATCAAACAAGAAAACACGGATTAGTACAATCACTAGGGTTGCCAATCAAACAAGAAAACACAACATAGACGAGAGAGGAAAAATTACCCAAAACGTCTGGATCACAACGTCGGCCACCATGTGGCACTCGACACTGCCGATCCTCTCCCCCGGCAGGGCCGGGGCAGCCAAGTAGTGCTTCCAGGTCATTCCTAGCTCTGGAACCTGGCCTTCACCGGGCAACGTGACCCACCCCGGGAAGCTCTGGCGACAAATCACACCAAGGACTGTGTTGGGTCTGCGGAGACCACGACCGTGTTTCCAAAACCTGCAGTATGACAAGGCTTACGCATTAGGTATTCAAAGAAACGTGAAGGCAAAAGGTTAAAAAAAGAGTAAATGTAGTTACTTCTCCCCATCAGGCGTAATCAACCACCTCTGGTTAGGGGTCGCCGGGGTGGGCAGGAGCTTTGTACCACCATGCTGGTAGACATTGCCCCCCTCAACCAGCTCACTCTCACTATAGCTATCAGAACTATAGCCACCCTCGTCACCATTAGCATGGCCACTCGACTCCGGCCAGTCCCCCAATCGGTTCGGCTGCGACATAGCCTGGTCTAGAGTCTCGTGGGGCGGAGCCTCAGGGACCGGAGTCTCGTGGGGTGAAGGCTCGTCGGCCCGAGGCTCGTGGACCGGGGTCCGAGATGGGTCCACCTGAGGCGGCTCCATCTCAGACGGAGCAGTCCTGTGGTCAGGTGAATCAGCTGAGGGTGGCAGCGAGGAAGGCATACTGGCAGCCTTCCTACCTCTCCCGCCGCCACGTTCATCTCTACTAGCCTTCTCCTTCTTCCCACCGACCTCGCACGGCCAAAGAAGAAGCGACCGCCGGTGGTGTCTTCATGCTGAGATCTAGCGCTCTCCGGAGGGTCTGGGGTGGAATGGAACTACCCCTCCCACCACGCGCCGAGGAAGGAGCCTCGGAGCGCTCTCGACCCGCGCCCACCATCTGTCAGCACCTGCAATGACAAAGAGTAAACGAAATTAGTACAACATAAAAAAAGAATACCTGACATGAATAATAATATGTATATAATTTAAGTGTATCATCATCATGAATATAAAAAAATGGAATACCTAACATGAACTATAATATTAATATTCATCGTCTATATATGCTTCGGGGTCAATAAATGCATCATCATCATCACTATCAGTAATGACGTGCGCATCATCATCATCAATAAATGCATCAACATGTGGAAGGCCTCCTTTACGTAATTGGTCAAGCATTGACAGGTCATCCACAGCAGTAACCTCTTCTTGTTCTGGCTCTTCTTGTTCCAGCTCTTCTTGTTCCGGCTCATGCTCAGATTCGCTGTCGCTGTCTACTTCAATGTTCTAGGGTGAAGTAGAGCGGTTCTTGAAACGTTTTTTAGAAAAACATGTTTCTTGGAAGAACTCTCCTTCATATGTGTCTGGGTTAATGTGAGGTTCATAATCCTCTTCATTGGGGGGAGGTGGTCTAACATGTGGCGGCACATCATAAACGACATCCCAACCATTGAGATTTGGATCACTTTGGCAGGCCCACGATAGATAGGAAACTTGGGTTGCCTGTTGAGCCGTAATATAGGCATTACCCGCTCAAGCCATATGTGCCAATCATGACCCTTGAGACAAAATATTTTTAATTTTTCAAGGCTCGCTCCCCTCTTTAGATTCGCTGCATACCCAATGGGGAACATCAACTCTTTTTTCACCCACATGATAATTTCCCTCATGTCTGGCCTTCCAAGATTGAACCATGCCTTTGGCTTCGCCCAGTTCTTCTTTCCTTTCGGTTGTCACATGTTTTGTAGCAGTCTATCACATAAAGCCTCCTGATCGACTCTAGCCTTAGGATTATCCTTTGTTTTCCCCTCTATGCCGAACAATGTACCAAAGAGGGCCTCGCCGACATTCTTTTCAGTGTGCATCATGTCGATGTTGTGTGGGCAAAGGAGGTCTTTGAAGTAAGGCAGATCCCACAAGCATGTGTTGTGAGTCCAGGCGTGTTCCAAATTATACCCCTTGAAATACCCTGGGCGCTTTGGAGCCGGCTCGAGAGCGTTTAACTAATCTAGGGTCTGTTGGCCTGTCAACGCAGGTGGTGCAGAGTTTTTGATAACTCTACCTTTTATGAAGTTCTTCTTGTCTTTTCTGAACTTATGACGAGGATCCAAGAACTGTCTATGCATGTCGAAGCAAGAAAACTTGCCACCCGCCTGCAACCGACGAAACTCAAGAGCTGCCTTGCATGTGGGACATGGGAACCTACCATGCACACACCAGCCAACGAATAGCGCATATGCCGGCAAGTCATGCATCGAGTACATGTACCACACATGCATTAGGAAGTTTTTTGTAGCGGTGTCGTATGTCTTGATCCCATTATCCCAAGCTTCTTGCAATTCATCCTTAAGCGGCTGCATGGACACATTTATACTCTTCCCCGGATAGTTGGGCCCCAGAATTATCAACATTAGGAAAATGTTATTTCTTTGCATAATCTGTCCGGGAGGGAGATTGAGTGGAATGACAAATACAGGCCAATAGTTGTATTGGGCTGCCATCATACCAAACACGTTGAACCCATCCGTGCTTACGGCGATTCGAGGATGCCTTGGATCTGCCGCTTCCACACAAAACCGTCTGATGTGTGTACCAACATCGGCTCCCCATCTGCATCCAGTTTGGTTCTTTTGCCCAATTTGTGTCATGTCATCTGTCTGGCCGTCTCTTCGACCATGAAAAGACATTGAAGTCTTGGTATGATTGGCATATACCGAAGAACATTAACTAGGATTTTTGTCTGACTCTTCTCACCCATACCGTTGTCTGCCACAACATACCTGGAAGACTAGCAAACAGGACAATACTTCAAGTCCGCATACTCAAGCCTAAATAAGGCACATCCTTTCTCATAGGCATCTATCTTCTCATAGGACATCTTAAGTACACGGAGGATTTTGTCTGACTGGTACAGGTTTGCAGGCATTACATGGCCTTTGGGTAGAAAGCGTCCAAATAGTGTCATGATCGCGCCGTAGCATTCTCTGCCCAAGTTGAATTGAGCCTTTAGAGCCATTACTTATGTGATGGCATCCAGCTGACAAAGCTCAGTGTGCTTGTGGAGAGGACGTTTTGAAGACTCCAACATATCATTGAAGGCCTTTGCAGATTCCTCCATCTCATCATCTGAATCCCGAGCATCATCAAAGTCTTCCACCATGTCTTCCATCCCGGTTCCATGCTCGTCGGTGCGACGACGGCCCTCCTCAGCTCTGGCACGTTGGGCAAACTCACCATGAAATGTCCAGACCGTATAATTAGGCGTAAAACCCCACTTCTACAGGTGTTTGATCATTTCAAACTCTGACCTCTTATGATACTTGTCACACTCGACACAGGGGCACCAGGTTTGTCTCTGTCCATTTGCAAATGCGACTCTCACAAACCCCTTGGTTTTTGTTATCCATTCTTGGGTCATGTCTTTCTGACTAGTGTGACCGGTGTACGTCCACGCACGATCACTCATATTGCCTAGCTACTAGACACACAAGAAATATATACATAATTCAACAAACCATATTCATCAGTTAATAGAGTTTGTCAGTTTTATTACGTCCATGCAACCTAGACGCTAATAAGTAAAGATAGGTTCTAATCCCACCCGAGTATGTGTAGATTGGGTTTGTTTTCCCATGCTCTACTCCGGATCCGACACAAAATTTCGGCATCACCTCCCCGTTGTTCTCCTCATACACGTCTCCGCAATAAACAAAGAGGATGTGTACCCGGAGAACAATAGGGAGGCGCTGACGAAATTCTGCATTGGATCCGGAGCAGAGCGTATAGGAAAACGAACCCAATCTACACATACTCGGACTTTTCATGGATAACGTTGGACAATTCGAAAGAATCACGGTTATAAAAATGCAAATGCATGCATATTTATAGATGTAACCCTTTCGAACGGGAGACGCATAGTGGTCACGCATACTGATGATTCAACCTACCTACTGCTAGCATGTTTTATCGGCACGAAGACCGAAATATAACAAATGATTGGGGGAGGAGGAGATGTCATTTGTGCTCACCAATGAATGCCAGGGCGGAGCTTGTTGAACGCACGGGGAGGTCATCGAACACCAGACCCTCGCAACGACGAAACAACTGCACATTAAAATCCACCCGATCAACACAAATATATATGATGCTTTTCATAACAAAATCAGAAAATATATGACCTAACTCATAATTCATAAATATATGACCCCGTCGGCCTCTGGAAGGCCGAAAAGCACCTTTTCAGTCAACAGGAAGTCGAAGAGGTGTTGGGGGTCGGGGGTGTCGTGTCTGGGTGTCGTGGTGTCAAAGGGACAAAGATAAATTCTATCTGGCAAAAGTGGACTATAAAGAAAAGCCTGCTACATAATCCTCAAAACATCTATAAGCATATCCTAAATCTTGGCTACATGCATGTGTTTTTTGGAGCTGGCATGAAGTGTGCAACTTCTTGTGAATAAATGTTGATTGGGGTAATATGCATGTGATACCCTTGATTGGATCACGCCTCTCTATTATATACCAGGGGGATTACATGGAAAGTACTACAGTTGCAAGTAATTACAGCCTATACAAGGAAATTGCATAGAGATTAATCCAGTACACATTTTAACATTGTGCAGTTTACATGTTGTTGGAGACTATTTTCTTTTCCCTCTTTTTGTGAAGTGTGCTCATATGTCTTCTGATTTTGGGCTCATATACATGTACAATACTGCAACTATGTTGTACTGAAGAACTTTATGCGGCTACAGATTCAGTTGGATTCTTTCATTTGAAAAAATACAGCTTCCTATTTTTTCTTGGAAGCTCTTGAGATTGTGATGCATATTGTCCATTAATTTCTACAACTTAGATTTTTCTTGGACAGAACTAGGGAGATTAGGCGGGAGTCCCCTGTCATCGACCATTTAGGAGGATACTCAACTTCCATGCTCCCAACCAATTAGGAGGATACTCAAGCTTCCTATTTTTCATGATTAGCAAAATCCTAGCAGATGGTAGTCTAGAAATCAGCCAGATCGGTCTTTCTATGTGTGCTTTAAAGTTTTCCCTATTGTATGTTGTCTGAACAAGACACTCCTCTTTTCTCAAAAAACAAAAAACAACACACTTCTCTGTAAAAAATACAGGCTTACACCATGGAGTTTACATCTGTTGTGGTGTACCTCTGCTCTATGTTTGAATGTTTATCTGTTTCTAGTGTATAGGTTAGGGTTAAACTGAACCATGCTAATTCTATGAGGTTTGGGCATACACATAGGAAAAGTTTGAATATAATATAGGATAGGGATCAGGTATACACATGTGCATATTACATTTGTGTTTCAAGGCAACAACATAAGTGTGTTTCATGAATTTTCTGTGTGTATTAACATGTTACAGCACATACACCTTATATAAGTCAGGACAGGTAATTTGCCTCCTTCGCTTTGCCCCATGATGAAACTGAATTCATGATCTCCCAACGCACAGAGCACAAGAGTAGCACTAAATCTTCACGGTTCATATTTAGGCCATATCTACATGTTAAGCAAGATCAAGCCCAACTTGTTTATACAAACAGGCAAGGTTGTAGCAATTTTGTGCATGCTGATGCTTGTGATTGTTCTACATCTGAAAAGAAATTACATAATGCACTACTCATCCAAGCAAAATAGTTAAAATAATAGTATTTGGCAGCAACAAATATGATCAATTCGATCTACTCTCACAATGAAACAAGAGAAATAATTTCTTACAGTCATCTATAATTTCCTCTCTAGACATATAGCAGCAGAGCATGAACATGTACAGGGAGAGGTGGTCGGGCAGCAAAGAGGGCATCACCTTCGCAAAATGGGAAGAGGTGGTCGGGGAGGCAGGGAATCGACACATTCGCCGGGTTCTTCGGCGGAAGACGGCGAGCAGGATGAGGATGACTTGTCGGGGACGGAGGAGCTGGTCGGTGATGGCGGCAGACGAGGCCGGGGATGTGTGGTCGGGGACAGAGGAGACGGTTCGCGACGGTGGCGGACGCAGGCGAGCAGGGCGGGGATGGCTTCACATCATGGACGAGCAGCACCTGCCGGCGCTGAAGGTGCAATCCGCCATGGCTGCTGCGTGCGGCGGCTAGGGTTGGGGGAAGGGGAAAGAGCCTCGAGGGTTGAGGGA